>NC_142525.1:10087315-10387315 GCF_964205215.1 Stylophora pistillata
TTGATTCACTCTAATTAATGCAGATGTTTTCTAAGCAGTTTGTGGTGTCTATCAAAGATCTGTTACTACCCCTCAGCATAACTAGTGATTAACAACAAAAGATTTCACATAGATTTGATTAGCCAAGGATTGATTATAGACAAGGAATGGTGCTCCTGTGATCTATCGCAGTAACTGAACAGACATGTAGCAACATGGAATCTGTTTGTTACATACTAGAAGATCCTCATGTTACTTTAAATAGTGGACTCATACACCCATAGTTCCAAGGGATTGAACAATGATGGTGATGATAATGATACTTATCGTAATGATTGCACTGATTTCTAATGAGGAGACACAATTTACCCTTCATTGTAGCATACAGTAGTTGAGTAGGGGTTTCAATAACATTTGATGAAGACAACCAAATCTCTATAGAAGGCAGCTAATGGCGCGCAGTTTAATCTTTATTCTAATATTGCTCATTTCAGAGAAAAAAGGCACGAATTTTGCTTCACAAAGATGGTGACTGCTGTTTTAGACAGTTACTTATAAACTCTTATTGAAATTTCTGGGCGAGCTTGATTCTAAGAAGCTTGACAAAATTTTTCTTTTTTTCTCCATACAGACCACAGATATTGGTTGTAAAGGAAACCTGTTTTTAAACAAATTGGTGGGAAGTCAAATTATTGTTGTCCCTCAGCTTCAGTACAAATCTGGCCTTAAACAAATGATGGAGAAAATGTCTGAAAAATTGTAAGTAAAAAAAAAGAAAGGTCAGAGAACTGTATAAACTAGAGACTTGGCACCACCTTGGGTGCAAATATTGATCTTCTAACTCAAACTGGCAGTAGGCTTTAATTTAGAGAGAGCTGCCACTTAGGCGGGGTAACCAGCCAGCTCATAATTGAGATGAAAATATTGAAATTCTTTAGAAGAAATTTGTGTTGCAGCCTTTTTTACAGTTTTGAGTGGAATTGACTGCATATTTTAGATTCCACAGGCAGAACTTGCTTGAAAGTTTTGCAGAAACAAGTTCCTCTTGTTCTGGGATATTTTAGTTGAATCAAACCAACTCTGAGGATTAAACTGATTAATAAATAATAAGGTGGTCACCTTAAGGTGTCTTCTAAAGCATTAAGCCAAACAAAAATATTACAGGAACTGCTATTGGCATTCAAGTTGATTTCTCTTAGACTTAAAGGGATTGAATTTGAGTTAAATCAACAATGCAACCTTTCTAAGGCACTGATCTCAATATCAGAAATCTGAGTATGTTTAATACTGGATTGGGCCCCACCCCTCCTCCCCTCAGTTTGTTAATTTACTGCCTTGTCCCAGTCTCCTGCCACAATCCAAAAGCATGTGGATATCAATAGTCTAGTATGAATGAGCAAATTACAACTAGATTGATAATTTTTGGGATAGAAAATAAACAGATAAAAAAAAAGAAAGAGATGAATATTAAGTAAAACAGTTAATAAGATATATATAAGATCAGTATACATGTTCTCCATACTGTTCTCGATACATTTACTAAGGTGCTGACAAGGAGAATTTGATGAACAAACAAGACATTCTTTAATTGATGATCATTTCCTTTTTTCTCATGACCTTAATTTGGAAACTGGGGTGATATTGTTTGGAGAAATTGGACACTGGTCTCTCTTAACTGTTAAAACACCCAGTTAACTTGGACATTTTAAAGTGAGTCCAAATTTCTCACCATCCAGGAGGTTTCGTAAACCACACATGAACTTCGTTACCCCCACCGACTCAGCCCCAAATCGTTTCTTTCGAGACTATCAGCCTTCGCACATGAACTTGATAGGTTCTGTTTTGTAGTATGATTTTGGGAAACTCTAAGAAAACCCCAGAGAGTTGGTATTATGATAGACAGTGAGGAAAGAAGGCTGTGGATATTGGAGAATACTCAAAGTAAATTTTGATAGCCTAAGTTATTTTTGACTCAGACTTGAATAGAATTATCCTCAATTTGCTCAAACCTACTTACCTGCTTCACCTGCCTCTATGTTTTTCGATAAAAACCCCACAATCATGTCTGTAGATGTGTGTAGGTGGATGTTCCTTGAAGTTCTTTCTCGCTGACTTTTTTACTCTTGTTTTTTTTTCAGGAAGAAACAGGGTTCGTCAGCTTATCTGATTGAAGTTGGAGGCTCTTCATACATGGGAATGTTTGGTTACCTAACAGCCTTTCAAGAAATGATAGATCAGGTAATTCAATTGTCCTTCTTTGATTATATTCATTTGGTAAATGACAAGCTTCTTCTGTGTTGTGCACTTATTGAATGCATTTCTTGTCAAGAGTCGCAAATGTATTTTAACATTGACCGCACAGAGGCATGTTTGTTAAACAAGTATAAATTGGGTATCTGTCAAAATGTTGGCTTGATTTGTTTCAGAATGTGCTGGAGAATTTTGATGACATTGTCATAACAGTTGGCAGTGGTGGAAGTGCTTCAGGGATTGCCATTGCAAACTATTTAACAGGATCAAAACTCAAGTATAAGCATTATAAAAATATTCATTTGATATTTTCTTTATTGACTTTGCATAAGAGCTGGACAAGGAAATAAAGTCATAACATAAAGACCTCTCTCTGGCTATTCTGTTAACTATGGGCAAGAGCCAAATATTTTCCAATCTGGCCAGTCAATAAGGATTTTATCATTTGATCAGTGCTCTTTGTCTTTCTTCATGCTGTTTGCATCTCACAAGACCATCTGGAGGACTCTCCAGATATTTATGGCCACACTCCCACTATTGCTTATGTTCATTAAGAGGTTTTTTTTAAGTACATACAGGGCCCAATTAAAGTGGAGCCGCAAGTGAATGAGTGAGTTCGGTCTGTAATCATTAATGAGTGCTTAATGAAGTCAGACGACTACAAAGTAGGAGTTGGATTTGTAAATGTTAACACAAAGTCCTGTGTGAATGAAAAGTACGACAAAATTTGAGAAAGAAACTAAACATCAGTTAAAATTTTTCATAAGAAAGAACCATTTAATTTGGCAAAATGTGTGACAACAGTGCTCTCACATCATGCATGCTGTCCACAAACACATGCATGACACGTCAACTGCCCTTAGTTGCAATGTCCAGTTACAAGCATGATGTGTACAGTGTCCTATTAGTACTTAAATTGGGCTGGTGATAATCAATCATGTTCGAGAATTTTGTTATAGTTTAAATTATCTACTTGATCACCTTTAAGGAACTGCTGACAAACGATTTCATGCTGGGGAACATGGTTTAAAAGCTTTATGCTCAACCTTTAGGCTGGTAAAAGATTTCTGCAACTGTGCTGCTTATCTATATTGTGCTAAAGACATAAGTTGAAGAAATTGTGCTTCTTGCCCTTATTTTTTCTTTGAACACTGGAAACTAATTCAGACCTTTATTTTTAATAAGTAACACCAACATCACTGTCATTTGTTTAAAGGTGTCATGCAGTCAATGTGTGTGATGATGCAGAATATTTTTACCAGAAAATCAATGAAGACCTTCAGATAGGTGGACTAGATATTCAAGCAGAAGAATTAATTGATATTATTGATGGATACAAAGGAAAGGGATATGGCAGATCCACTGAAGAAGAGTTAGGTGAGTGTTGACTCAAAGAATTTGCAGAATTTGGTTTCTTCATAATTAATCTATGGGCAGTTCTTCCTTGTTGGTGAAGTCTGTTAGGCGAATTAAAAAAAAAATTAATCTGTTTTAAACCAAACTTCATTCATTCTTCAACAACTAATTGTTGATAAAAGTATTGTAACTGTTGTAATTGTGGAAATAAATAAATAAATAAATAAATGGATAAAAAAGAGTCCTCCCCTTATTAATTTTTCTATTGTAATCTTAATTGATTATGGTCACAGGATTGTCAAATTGTCAAAAAATATATTTTTTAAAATAGAAAAAATATATATAATTCAGATAACATTGATCCAAGCCCACCGTGGGGAGCTCCCTGCAGTGCATTAGTTTATTTTCAATTTTTTTCACTGATTCTCTTTGACTTTTGCGGGGGTTTTTGCTGAAAAGGAGGGACTGCTTGTAGTCTACTACATAATATATTAAATGAGAACTCGCTTATTTTGGTACTTGATTAAGTGACATGCAAGTCGAAAAGAGTTGTTTCTATCTATTGATAAACAACCTTGACAAAACATGAGAACAAACAAAAGTTATGCATCTAACTACTTTCTCTTCCTTTCTTTATACCAAACATGCAAAAATTGATTTCAGAATGCTCTTTGGCTGTTAATTTATCCCAGTGCAAATTTAAAGTTGAAATGCAGAAAGTTAGCTAACCTTATTGATTCGTGTAAAACAACAATAATGATTAATAAAATCAATCATTGTTATAATTGCTTATAATTATAGATTGCATTTGAAATTGCTTCATTACTGAATAGAAATATGATTTAAATTTTCCTAACCATTAACATGGTGAATTAGCTGCCTAAAAACCTCAAGGAACCCAAACCGCGGTCTTACGCAAGTTACGGGCCTCAGGTATACTCTATGAGAGGGTTGATTTAATTTAATAAGTATCTTTTCACTGTTAGCTTTCTGCCCTTTTGACACTGTTCACAAGAAATAAAGTTCAGATACAAGGTTCGGCTACACTGAAGATAGTATAAGACGCGGTTTCAATAACTGGCTCTTTATCATTCTATGTTAATAAAGAGGACATTTTGGAGATATCCAGAACAACTGGAATAATGGTGGACCCAGTGTACAACGTCAAAGCCATCAGAGGGATGTTACACGAGATGAAAAGCAACCCTGAGAGATTTAAGGGTCGTAGAATACTTTATATTCATACTGGTGAGTACAATTTATAGACGTTATCATTTGGAAAATAAGCGTCATTCCATTTCTTTGGCCAAGAGCCTACACGCCTTGCAAGTAATGGTTTCCAATAAGTAGTACATTCGAGCCACGTCTATCCCTGCAAATGATATTCTGCTCATGCGTGGTTGGGAAGTTGTAGCCCTGCGGGCTCGTCAAAATATGTTACAACTCGTAAAAATACTAAGCGTTACTATACACCAAAACTTCGTGTTAGATGTATCATAATTAATCGAGGGGATGGATATATTTGATGGAAGGCTGGGTACGACAGCATCCACGAGTGATAGACTTTGGTATGTTCGGTGTTGCCAATCCTTTGAAAATAACGAGACCTGGGCGGGGTTGTTCAAAGCTAGGTTAACCAAGGCTTAGTGGGGTATTTAATGTTAGATCTAAAAGCTTTACATGAAAATTCAGTATAATTCTTTCTTTCTACAATTTGATGACTTGATGCTCTAAAAAGAGTAGACGAAATAATCCCAAAAAGGTTCTTGAATGGAGAATTATAGAAACCTGGATTGAAAATTATTTAACTCTGTGTTAGCTCTAATCGGCCTTCGAACAACCGGGCCCTGATTTGTAACAGTGTCCTTGCGAGTTGTGCTCACGTCTGATTTGGTGCGTCTTACTTTCTAACAGGAGGTGTGTTCGGTTTGTATGATGGAAGAATGGATCCGTTAGTCACTCGCCCTGTAGTGGGTACAAATGACGTTGTCTGCTGGGAAAGCGCCAATGATCCCATGCCCTTCTGAGGCTGACTCATTCCCAGTTGTCTCTCCTCCTAAAGTTATTGGTAAGGGGAAGCGTTCGAGAGGTGCACATGTGGAAAGATTTTCCTTCGTCCTTTTCATCGTCTCCTTTCATGGATAGTACTAGACTCTTTCGAACCACTCGGCCGTTTGACAAAGACTGGGAACTAATAAAATTCTGTGTGGCCGGTATAAGAGAGATAGTCAAGACGTGCCTACATTCTCCTACGGCGTCAGTCAGTAAAATTGGCCATAAACGAGGAAATAACAGCATCGCGTGGACTTGTCAAACCATCAGAGGGAAATATTCCATTACCAAGTTCTCATGAGTTTGCATATTGAAGACAAAACAACAAGTCATTGGACCGAAACGAACAAATGATGAAAATTGAGTTTGAAAATATATTCGCGTCAAAGCATCAAGATTTTAGTTTTTAAATTTCATGTTTTGTTCTATCTCTAATTTTACACCGATAAAACAAAAGCCCAAATTGTATCTGTTTTTCAGTCCGCAAGTTCTATTTTTGTATCAAATTTGAAAATGCAAATTTTGGTAAGTAATACAGTTCCTTGGGGCAACGTTTGGATTCCGAGTTTTCGTTTTAGCACAAAGAGGACTTTGACAAAATTGATGTCTCTAAGGAATCAATTTTGTCTTCGATGACATAGCAAGTTCTATTTCTTTACTCTTCTTCAAGCCTTTGCTCTCTCAGTCCAACTAAACCAGAATGTGAATATCCAGTCTTGTTTCTAAGGTTTTTGTTTCGGGTTTCGTGACAATATTGTCGCTGAGTATTTGCTAGAGAGCTAATTAAAACTCCTACGATTATGATTGCAACTAGAGTTAAAGTTAGGTACCAGGGTTTAAGTATAGTGGCAAAGTGTACCAGAGTTAAGTTAAGTGTTAAGTGACTCGGTATTCCATCATTAGATATCATTATTGTTGTCTGTAATGTTTTCTTTACTCTATATTCACGGCAGTTTACACCCTTGCGAAGATTTGCAAAAAAAAAAAAAAGAGTTCGCGGAAAAGCAGCAGCTGTGACTAAATTTTTTTATCATGGAAATTGCTTATGATGACATGCATGCATAACTTGTGGGTGTTACGTGAACCGATTGACCGTCGGTATGTTGTTTGGTACGCGGTCTGGAAGCATTTCCACGATGCGATGATACTTTGGTACACAGTGGCTTTAGTAAATGAAAGGCAAGGAAACTTTTTGTACTATTCGAGCCTTAAATGAAACATTCTATCGCTATTTTACTTAGTTCCGTCATTGTCCAACTTTAGAGGGAGGTCAACAGACTTGTGACTATACGTATGATGCACGATCCTCGCAGTAGAGAGCGCTATTTATGCAATAGCGAAAATCGGACCTGAAAAAAGTTAGGCCTGTACGGGATTCGAACCACTGACCTCTGCGATACTAGTGCAGCGCTCTACCAATTGAGCTAACAAGCCAACTGGGAGCAGGCCGTTAAGTTGATTCGTAATAAACTCGTGATGATAAACCAGATACAATGAATATACGAAGTTCATATATTTTGAACTGCGGTATTAGATACGTATGATGCACGTATGATCGTATGATCGTACATCATACGTATGATCGTGATACGTATGATCGTGCATAAGATTATATAATTATGTCTTTCATATATTCTAATTTCTTTGTGTTTGATTTATCATCTTTCGGGTTTATGTCAAAAATTAATTAATTTATGTCTTTCATATATTCTTTGTGTTTGATTTATCATCTTATAGAAGGATTTAACAACGTGCGAAATTTGCAAGAGGGTATCGCGCTTCATACATTCCTCATACAACACACCTAATCGACATATTTCGGACAATATCGGCGACAACCTTCCCAAACAAGTGAAAACGTGTGAAATGCAGACTTTCGTGTTCTCGATTTAACGTCACATTACCCGCTAGAGCCATTCCTCTTTTAACTCGGTCGTGGGGCAAGATGGCGGCTGATTTTCTGTATTTTGACTGGGCACAGAAAATTAAAGATTTGAGCAAATTAAAAAATTTTTGCACAGAAATACTCCAAAAAATAAGCTTATTTCGTTAGGCGAAAAAAAATTTTTGGGTTTAGGTGCACTTTAATAATAGCCTTGTCTACTTTAATTATTTGTTAAAATTGTTTCCTCAAAAATCTTCCACTTTAAACAAATTCGTTTTATTCGATTTGAAATACAGTCGACTCCCGATAACTCAAACCCTCGCTAACTTGAACCTCACGCTAACTCGAACCAAAATCGATTTCCCATGGATTTCCGTCGTACATTCACTGTAATTTTACCATTGGTAACTCGAACCCTCGATAACTTGAAACTCCCGCTAACTCAAACCAATTTTCGTTTCCCTTCAGGTCATTTTCAATATAATTTTACCCTCGATAACTCGAACCATGTCTGTCGATACGTGACAAGTCAAAACACTGTTGTCCAAAGCCTTAGATTTATTTTGAGGCGGCCGTGTGAACTGTTTCCTTTCTTTTACATTACACAAAACGTGTCAGTTCAGTTCAAGTCCGCTGGTTTTCGCAGTGTTGCTTCCTAAGTCCTTTTTAAATCACCAATAGCCCGACATTGTTCTCTTAAAAAAAAAAACCTGTATGGTTCGCAGTTACTGGACCTCTCCTCGCTGCATTCCTTTGTTATATTTTTCACATTACGTTACATTCCGATTTATACAGTAATTTAGAGATGTATTGTCTTTTTTTTCACTCGGCTTCTCTATACTTTAATAAAATTTGATTAAAATGTACACTAGTGCATATAAAGAAAAACATTTAACACCTTTTTTCCCCTTATTTCCAGTCATTTTTTCTCAAATTCTGATAACTCGAACTCCCAATAACTTGAACCTTTTTCAATTTCCTTTGAAGGTTTGAGTTATCGGGAGTCGACTGTATATGTGTTTTTCACACTATGAAATTATCAAAACCCGTGAAAGTCTTGTGAAATTATTCATGATAAATTCACAGATTTTTTGCAGGATTTTCATGGTTAAATCAATGGCATTTTCATAGTCTCAGTGTCATGAAAAAGACATGGAAAATCCCCTGAAAAACCTGTGAAAATTTTAAGACATGTTTGTCTGTCCTTTTTAAGCTGCACAGTATGTCTGCAATGACCAGAATGCCAAATTGGACTCTTTAAGTTTTATCTTCTCCACTCTGTACGTGGCTATTGACCTGATTTAAGGAAAATTATCGAGGAAGCGCCTTCCGATCGCCTTTGTTTACTTTGTTTACTTTGTTTTGTTTACTTTGTTTACAGTCGTAATGCTTTTTTAAAAGCATTACGACTGATTATGTTTAGGCAACGTTTTAGGATGACTCGCAATTTATTTTCCATCCATTTGTAAGGAAAACCTAAAACACTTTACGTTGATGATAAATAAATGAAGTTTGAACGGTGAAAGACATACCATGGGTCATTTTCAGAGTTATGCAAATGAGCTTAGATAAGTGCGCGATTAAATAAAGACATTGATTTGCGTTGTTTTCAAGATGATGGTGGATGAAAGCTAGAGAGATACCCACCGGTTTGAGGCAATCGGTAACCTCCTTGGTGTATAAACTATCCTCCGATGTGTCTTTTTAGCCCGATTTACGCCTGCATTTTGAGAATTCTTTGTTTTAAATTGGTTAATTTTTGATATGCAAATTAAGGTCGAAAGGAAGGGTCTCTTCTGATCACGCTGGTATGAATATAATTTCTAGTGAAGCTAACTGAATATAGCTCGTAACTTGAAGCAAGAGAAAATTCCGCTAGCTACACTACTGCAGTCGCACCGCGCTCGACAAAAGCAGTGAGATTTACACTTTCGATGGTTGTCTACACGGGTGGTCTGGCCAAAAGTCAATTTTCGCTTGTGGCAAAGCAAAAAAAGAGAATTAGAAAACAACCAAACTATTTTTGAAATATGTGGCCTTTACCCTTTTCATAGGGAAAAAATTAAGGAAAATTTTTTTTGGACAGGAAGTCGAGTGGACCGCTTTTAGTGGGAGTCGCACTTAATTACATAAAGCTTTTCTCAACCAGTATCTGTACATCATACGTAATAACAATTCCTTAAAACTTTATGCAAGTTTTCCATTTGACTTCATGTTGTTAATTTTCACAGTTTTGGAGGGAGCTGATCCATATTGCTAATCTGTTTTGACAATTAACATTGATTTTTAGTCCAGAAACATTCTCAAAGCAATCAAGCAATACAGACAAAGCTCGTACAGAATCTAAATCTGATAAAACAACAGTTGTGTCATCAGTGAACTGCAGCAGTTTAGTTTTAAAATAGTTTATTTTTATTCCTTTAATATTGTCTTCGTTTTGTATAGCAGTTGCTAGAATTTTAACTGCAGTGACAAAGTGGTAGGGGGAGAGGGGGTCCTCCTTTAATAACCCATCTCCACGCTTTATCCCAAAGTAGGGAAAGCAAAGGCCATCATTTAAAATACAACTTTGAATATCCCTATAGAAAATATTGACCCATCTTATGAACTCAGGCCTTAAACCAAATTGATTCTAACATTTTTCAAGAAGAGTCCATTCCAAACTGTTGAATGCTTTCTCAAAGCCAATAAAAAGTAAAATTCCTGGTAATTTCTTAGCTTGTGTGAAGTCTATTTATCAAGAATTGAGCGTATACTCACTGATATTTCTGCCCAGGATATATCCGGATTGAATTATATTAATGTATTAATTTAGGCAATAGACTTTTCATTCTTTCTGCAATAACTTTTGAGTCTATCTTTGTATTAACATTCAAAAGGGAAATTGGCCTCCAGTTTTGAAGGTCATGACAATCTTGATCCTTTTTCTCAATACATGTAATTACAGCCTGTTTTTGTGAAGGGTCCTTTTCTCCTTTTACAAAAGATGCACTGAAGCATTCAACTGAAGGTTTTTTACCATTAGTATGACCATTACAAGATGCAACTGCTTCATTCTGATGCAAGTTTTGGATCTTTGTCAGCTGATGTGAATCTTGGGAATTTTTTTAAACTCCAAATGAATTCTGATGTTTATATAGTATTGCTTATAGTAATTATATTTAACACTTATACAAGGTAGGAAGACTTAAACTGCTTTTTTTGTCTCTTTTTTCAACTTGCCTATATTGTGTTAGTTTTTATAATTTATTTGTTGGGAACAATTTATTCCTGTTTTGATTCTGAATATTTGGCTAAGTTGCAGTCAGAATATTTTTTAGTTAGTTTTATTTTTAACTTAGTAAACTTTTTTAACCAGCTTACTTTACAATCAACTGTCGAAAAAGGATTTAATGCACCACTTTCATAAATGGCTGCTGGATTGATATTCTTTTGTTTAAATTCAAATTAGCCTCACTAGCCTCGCTTGAGATAATGTATTCTTTTGAATTTTGAACTGGAGAACGAGGCCAGAAAGGCTAATTTAAATTTAAACAAAAGAATATTAATTCGGCAGCCATTTATGAAAGTGGTCAATGCTGAGGTATGGGAAAAAATAGGGGCATGGTTTTCAGGAGTGTTCTTGAAAAATACAAAAAAATCCCTTCTGCAGTTTTCTTAGCCTTTCCCTCCCTTATTCTCCCTTGCACCCCCTTGACCACATTTCCCATTTCATCCCTCCCCTATCATGCTAACATTTTCAGACTACCCCCCTACATATTGCCTACCGATAATTTATAATTTTACTTTAATTAATTAACCTAAATCTAGTTAAGTTTTTATCCAGGGTTGACCCTTCAACCTCCAGATTTGTTGTCCAGTCGTCTTATCCACTTGACTACCAACAATTCAGTGGTCAACCTTTGTCATATCTTTCATTATCATTTATTTTTGCTCCAACTTGGCCAAAATGTTAATTGATGTAAAACTGGAGCATGCTCAGTTGGGTCCAAATTGGACTGAGCATCTAATGCATGGCTTTGTGTGTTGATAAAGAACAATTTTATAAAAAACTGGAACAACTAAAACAATCAAAAGTGGGATACAATAAATTTATTGATGATGAGCTTTATAAGAATGCCAAGATATGGCTTCAAAATTCAAAGAAAATCATGAAGAACGTGGCTTATCAAAGCTGGAAGTTTAAGCATTCAAACGAGAGCAGTAGAAATTAAAGATTATAACTCCCAGGCAATACCTACACAAAATCTTTACACTGATGTGCACTCTCAAATGGCTCACCAAGGAAAAAAAGAAAGAAGATTACCAAGAGAAAACTCATGCTAAAATATTGCAGCATGTGCACAGTTGTTTGTTGGACAATATCACATACATATTAAGCAGAAAGCCCACTTGACGCATCAAACAAAGAAATCGATGAAAAATCCAACTCTGGCCAGTTGACAGAATATCACCATTTCATCGACCATTCCTTGACATTTAATGAATCGTTTTAAAGGTGATCTATCATTACAAAGAACTTCATTTTGTTATGGGGATATTAATTTCACCGCTCGGAACAGAAACAAAAAAATAGCAAAAAAAAAAAAAAAAATCAAGAAAAGGGCGTGCAAGTCGATAACAAAACAAAAGCGGAAAAAAAACCTAGCGTAATTACGCTGAGCCGCTTTCATCAAAAACCCCTTTTAAAATATATATATATTGTTATAGTGATCAATTGAAACGCTGATTTGAATAGTTATTATTATCTCAGGTAGCTACACATGTATTCAATGTGAAGAAAAGGTTTTCAACTTTGAGCAATACTATCTATATCAGTCGAATGATCGCGTGAAAGACTCCGAGAGCCGAAATAAATGATTTTTCCCCTTTTTTCATGCGCTGATGTAGTTTGCCTGCAAGGGGAAAAACTGTGTTCGTCTTCATTGTTGAAAAACCTTCAATATAGGCAGGTAGGATTGTTGAGTATATTTTAGATAGCTTTTATTATTGATATTTTTTGGCGCAGTCGGCAATTTGTGAAACATTTCACTTTAAACAGCATAGACTGGCCATGCATCCCACAAGCGACATCCAAAGACAATTGAATTTTATTCGATTCTAGAACATTCTTGGATTGATTTGATAAATTCGCTGGGAGACTCAACGAGCCAACAACCCAATAACTGTACAAGCCTTGAGTTAACTAATTGAGGTTATGGATCCGAGCTGATAAACAAGGCCCGCATATGGACGACGCCCCGCGAGGACAGTTTCAACCTCAAACTGAAACTAACATGAAAATACCGGAAAAGGCATTGGAATGACTACGTTTCCCAATCGATGCTTCATCTCCGCGTGAGATTTTGGTTCTAGATCTCCAGTATTTCCAAAGTAAATCGCTTTTAACATCATGCATATGACAATATTGTAATCGGTGTATTACATACTAACCATAGGAATTAGAAGTATGCGGGTAGTCTCAAATTGAGTCATTAAAGTCTGAATCTTTTCAGACTGCCATTTCCGCAAATGTTAATTAGAGGGGCTGATATGCTTGAAAGCGCCAAGTTCGGCAAGAATTCACATGTATATGTTAAGTTTCATCGCTCGTTCAAGTTATCTTATTTTCCTCTTACTTTGTTTTCTTTCGTTCTCATGGCACTCGAATACTGTTGTAATTGTAGGTTTTTACTTTCTTTAACTCAGTTTTCGTTACCTCAACATATCTCACCTCCCTTTGGACATAGCAAACGTGTTTCGTTTTCAAGGCTATCAAGATTCAGCCCTTCTTACAAAATGTATTGCTCGCTTCAATTAAAAAATGCAGCAATAATCAGGACAAATATACAGAGGTACAAAATACATATATAATGGATAGATTTTGTACGAAAAGCTTTTTTACCAATTCACTACACTGGAAGATATATGAGTCAGTCATTTAACATTTTACTCAAATTATATTGACAATGAAAGTGAAATTGAAATTCCCGAGGCAAGAATACACAGAATCAAGAAGCACAGCTTGTGGTCCTTGACGGTTTCAGCTTTCTGACGACTGAATAATACTCACATGATTGGGAGCCAAAAACGCACCAATTACAGCGAACCGACCCACTACCTACATATTCATTTGATCCTGGGTTAATCATTTGAAGGCATTGACATGTGTATCCGAATACAGAATTGATTCTGCGTTTCTGGATGCTTTCCATTCAAACGTCATTGTTGCTGGTTTTTAATTGTACATATGGAAACGTATTTTCAACTGCACGTGTCTCTTGACATACACTGCTAAAAGGGTACATTATAAGACCACAAATCCACAAAATTGAAGTTACCTTCACATTTAAAATATTTTAGAAGTATTCTTTCACTGAGCTCAAAATTTGCCATTTTTTCTATTCTATAAAACTACATGAAGCTTTCAACAACAGTGATGCTTGAAGCATGAGCTGGGACGCCTGTCACCTATCTGTATGAAAAAAATAATAACTTCACGCACCATAGAGTATTTCGAAGCTCAATAATGAAGCATCGTGATCGGAACGCGGAATCCGACAGTCTGAAATTCGCCTTATCGTGGGAACTCAGAATTGTTTCTCTGTTCTGAGCTCATGACAGACTGTAGATATATTTTTCTTTATTCAAATTTTGTTTGCCATTCATAGTTGAATGCCAATTTTATGCTTTGTTCTTAAAGAATAATAAGATCAAGATGAAAAGTATAATTTGAAAGAAGACAACGAGAAATCGATAACTAATAACGCAGCACCACGAACGAGATGTAACGATAGTAACGAAGGAAACAGCTGACAGGTTGTTATTTGGCAGAGTTTGTTCTTTGAAGCAAATACAGTGATAGGGATGTGTTTGCGCTGATTGGATTTTATAGGTATGCTGTACAAGAAACTCTGCCATTTGCACAGTGAATTGTTTATTTTACCGCTGCAACACAAAAGCAAACCAAACGAAACAAAGAAATAAAGCAACTGAAAATAACAAGTACAAAAAAAAAAAAAAAAGAAAATTAACTTCTGGAATATGCACGTGCACGTTTGTTTTTCATAATCAATAATTTAAGACAAGATTAATAATTCTCTGAGGTAAATGACTGCTGTTTTCATTAGTAAGAAAATGGTTTATTGAGCTTTAGTAATCCCATCTATATATTCGGAATATTGAACATGGAATGTATACGAGTTTAATCTGTTACCAAGGTATGGGCAACATACCGAGGAAAGCTAGGGCTTGCAGGTGTTCCAAGAGAATATTAATCAGCTTTCATGGACAGGGGGCACTGAACAAGTCTTTCATCGGCCTCTCTAGGGAATTCCCAGGTGACCGTAATGATACGAAAGCGTTCCCTGGGATGAAAACATACTTTAACTAAGTAGTTTCGAACACCAAAAACGTTGTCTCTGTTCACTTCCGGGTTACCTGGTAAGCACAAGAACGCAGAATTCCACTTGACAATGGAGGTTCCAACCATGGGAAATTGCATCAGGTTTCACGATGATCTGAAAATTATAAAATCATGAGTTTTTATTTTTGCATCAATACTAGTATTTCGATTTAGATCGCGAATTACACTGATCTCACCTACTATAGTCAATTAATGAAATACGCTCATTTGTACTGCAAAAAAACTAATTTACCCTTTGTACTCACAGAAAATAATCACATATCTTTCGTTAACGTTGTTTTCTTTTTCTCTTTCAGTGATTTCATCTTCATTCGTCGTTCAACAGAAGTAAAAATGAATAACAGCAATGTAACTTCAAAGTCGCCTCAGCAACAGTTCGACGATGGAGTCAAGGCCTTGAGCAAATTACTTCCAATTGCCATAGCAATAGTTGTGGCTAATGGACTCGTGTTTGTCTTGTTTTACCGATGTCCCCGTCTCCGCACTTCCTCAAACTATGTGCTTCTTAGCCTGGCAATTTGTGACTTCAGTACTGGCGCTTTCGCCATTCCATACTTCATTGCTTATAGCTTTAAGATTTTTCCAAAAGAATTGCACTATGGGACATACGCTTCGCACACATTACTGGCGGTTTCAGGTTCTTATCACATACTGGTTGTTACTGCGCTCAAGTACTTGGCAGCTGTTAGCCCCCTGAAACACTACGTGGTGACCAAAAGATTGGTTTTAAAAATAGTGCTCGGAGTGTGGATCATTTCTACGGTTTTTGCTGTCATTCCTCTTGCTTGGCATTATAAGGAAACATCTAAAAGTTATCGCATCATTCACACTGCGGTTTGTCTTGTTGCAGTGTTCCTTTTTCCGTACGTATTTATGGTTTATGCATTCATAACCATGTTCAGAGTGATTACTAAAAGACAGCGACCATCTTCGGTAGAGAGCAATAAGCTGCGGAAGCAGAAGAAAAACAAAAGTGACCGGAAGTGCATCTTGGTTTTCGCAGCCATGGCCATCATATTTGCATGCTGTTGGTTTCCTTATTTTATCGCCATGCTTTTAGTTGCCATAGAAATAGGAGATTTCAATTTTGTCTTAGAAGCATTCATAGTCATTCGCTACATCACATCTTTCGCCAACCCTCTACTCTACACATTTTTCAAACGCGACTTCTGGTCCGCCCTACGAAATCTGTTGCAAAACAAGAGAAAATTCAGTTTTTCCTATCAAAAAAGTCAATTCGAGGCTTCGAATCTCACTAGCCGATTAAGGGCAAGGTCACGCGTCAGCAATAGAGGGTTGGTGTCACTTAAAGGAGAAAGACAAGAATCAAACTTGATTCGCGATGGAAACGTGACCTTCGGTGAGGAGATATTTCGTACAACCCGTGTTTGACTGCTGCTTGCAGTGCATGAATAGGGAACACAGACTTGGTTCTTCATGTACATGTTAAAAGTTTCCGTATTGAATCGCCATCAAGAGCAGTTGTGCGGTTCAACTACTACATAAATTGCAGAAGTTACATACGCGCCGAATGGTTACTTAGTCTCCACTTATAATCAAGACTCGAGGAAGGCGAGATGAAAGGTGTCTTGTCTAAGAACACAGCACAAATTGATAATTAAGCTGGACTGATTCATTTCATCATTACAGTACATAGTTTAATTCATTAAGCCGGTCGTATTGAGAAGATCACTTTTAGGAATTAATTAAAAGCCTGATGTCGTTGGCAAGGCTTCAATAAGCCACATGAATAGCACGTAAAAAATGGCAATGAAAAAGCACTTTGTAGAGATAGCAAAAAATAGCTCAGAATAGAGTTATCCTTGTGAGTGATGAAAACTTGTTTATGAGTCCTTTTGATAGAAAATATTGCAAGGTAGATGATGATATATTGGTAAAAGAAGGCAGAAGAGAACATAGCAGTTCTAAAGCAAAAATAGTACCTTCAATTGGAAACAAAGTTGTGGACATATTGATCTTTTCAACCCCCTATTACTTCAATTTTATCTCTTTTACCCTTGGTTAAGTTAACCATTTTGTCCTCTCTACCCTAAAACAATGTTGTGTTGTGATTCTATGAACTTTTAGCCAAGATTGAATGGGATGGGGGGGTCTGTTAATGATTTACACATACCAGGAAATCTGATCATATAGCCCCCATCCTCAAACAGCTTCACTGGCTACCTGTCCGTTACCGTATAGTTTTTAAAGTTCTCCTACTGGTCTACAAAGCTCTCAATGGAACAGCGCCTTCCTACATCAGTGAATTACTAAAGTACCACACCTCTGAACGGAAATTAAGATTGTCCACTCAACACCTTCTGCGGACCCCGAAAGCTAGACTGAAAACATATGGAGAGAGAGTGTTTGCTGTGGTGGCACCGAGACTATGGAAATCTATCCCACTTGAACTAAGATGCAATAGTTCGATAGACATTTTTAAACGACATTAAAAAACATCTTTTTAAACAAGCTTTTTAACTCTTTTCATTTTTAGATAATTTTTTAACTTATTGATGTAAAGTGCCATGGACAAATAGTGGATTGTGTGCTATATAAATATTTTATTATTATCATCATTATTATTATTATTATTATTATTATTATTATTATTTAGAGTGTGGTAGAAACAGGACTGGTATTCTTCACACAAATTAAGGATGCTTCAAACATGACATGTCAATTAGTTTTCACACGGATTAATTGTTGTAATAATCTGACTAACGTGAAATGACTGTAAGTATTGCTTTGAAATTGTTAGATTTTACACTGTACCTCTGGCCACCCCTGAAAATTCAAAGTATCTTACCTTTTTCTTTTTTTTACCCTTTGAATGCTAAGAGTGACTTGTATCTAAATTCTTCTTACAATATCATGCCTGGAACACACATTAAGGTCATGAGAATAAAGAAAATGATCACCAACTAAAGAAGCTCTTGATTGTTAAACAAATTCTCCTTGTCCGTACCTTAGGAAAATGTATAGAGAACAGTATGGAGAACATGCATACTGATGTTTGGGTGTTAAGAGGGTTAAAGTTCACCCTCAACCACTGAGTAATTTTAAATTATGCTCATCTCATCAAGCTATGGCAATTTTGTTTTAGATTCGCAAGCTGGAGTTTTTGTTAGCTGATGCCCTGGTTAGGGAGTGTGATACAATCTTCACATGTGGTGGAATCCAGTCCAATCATTTCAGAAGCACTGCAGTTGCAGCAAGACAACTTGGTTTGGATTGTTACCTGTTCTTACGAAGTCCTGAACAGGCATGTGTTTGATTCACTCTAATTAATGCAGATGTTTTCTAAGCAGTTTGTGGTGTCTATCAAAGATCTGTTACTACCCCTCAGCATAACTAGTGATTAACAACAAAAGATTTCACATAGATTTGATTAGCCAAGGATTGATTATAGACAAGGAATGGTGCTCCTGTGATCTATTGCAGTAACTGAACAGACATGTAGCAACATGGAATCTGTTTGTTACATAGAAAAACCTCATGTTACTTTAAATAGTGGACTCAGACACCCATAGTTCCAAGGGATTGAACAATGATGGTGATGATAATGATACTTATCGTAATGATTGCACTGATTTCTAATGAGGAGACACAATTTACCCTTCATTGTAACATACAGTAGTTGAGTAGGGGTTTCAATAACATTTGATGAAGACAACAAAATCTCCATAGAAGGCAGCTAATGGCGCGCAGTTTAATCTTTATTCTAATGTTGTTCATTTCAGAGAAAAAAGGCACCAATTTTGCTTCACAAAGATGGTGACTGCTGTTTTAGACAGTTACTTGTA
Source organism: Stylophora pistillata (assembly GCF_964205215.1). Lineage (NCBI taxonomy): Eukaryota > Metazoa > Cnidaria > Anthozoa > Scleractinia > Pocilloporidae > Stylophora > Stylophora pistillata. Next base: position 10,106,049 of record NC_142525.1, read on the forward strand.
TACTCTTATTGAAATTTCTGGGCGAGCTTGATTCTAAGAAACTTGACAAAATTTTTCTTTTTTTCTCTATACAGACCACAGATATTGGTTGTAAAGGAAACCTGTTTTTAAACAAATTGGTGGGAAGTCAAATTATTGTTGTCCCTCAGCTTCAGTACAAATCTGGCCTTAAAGAAATGATGGAGAAAATGTCTGAAAAATTGTAAGTAAAACAATTAAAGGTCAGAGAACAGTATAAAGTAGAGATTTGGCACCACCTTGGGTGCAAATATTGATCTTCTAACTCAAACTGGCAGTAGGCTTTAATTTAAAGAGAGCTGCCACTTAGGCGGGGTAACCAGCCAGCTCATAATTGAGATGAAAATATTAAAATTCTTTAGAAGAAATTTGTGTTGCAGCCTTTTTTTACAGTTTTGAGTGGAATTGACTGCATATTTTAGATTCCACAGGCAGAACTTGCTTGAAAGTTTTGCAGAAACAAGTTCCTCATGTTCTGGGATATTTTAGTCGAATTGAACCAACTCTAAGGATTAAACTGATTAATAAATAATAAGGTGGTCACCTTGGGGTGTCTTCTAAAACATTAAGCCAAACAAAAATATTACAGGAACAGCTATTGGCATTCAAGTCGATTTCTCTTAGACTTAAAGGGATTGAATTTGAGTCAAATCAACAATGCAACCTTTCGAAGGCACTTATCTCAATATCAGAAATCTGAGTATGTTTAATACTGGATTGGGCCCCACCCCTCCTCCCCTCAGTTTGTTAATTTACTGCCTTGTCCCAGTCTCCTGCCACAATCCGAAAGCATGTGGATATCAATAGTCTAGAATGAATGAGCAAATTACAACTAGATTGATAAATTTTGGGATAGAAAATAAACAGAAAAAAAAAGAAAAAGATGAATATTAAGTAAAACAGTTAATAAGATATATATAAGATCAGTATACATGTTCTCCATACTGTTCTCTATACATTTCCTAAGGAGCTGACAAGGAGAATTTGATGAACAAGCAAGACATTCTTTAATCGAGGATCATTTCCTTTTTTCTCATGACCTTAATTTGGAAACTGGGGTGATATTGTTTGGAGAAATTAGACACTGGTCTCCCTTAACCGTTAAAACACCCAGTTAACTTGGACATTTTAAAGTGAGTCCAAATTTCTCACCATCCAGGAGGTTTCATAAACCACACATGAACTACGTTACCCCCACCGACGCAGCCCCAAATCGTTTCTTTCGAAACTATCAGCCTTCACACATGAACTTGTTAGGTTCTGTTTTGTAGTATGATTTTGGGAAACTCTAAGAAAACCCCAGAGAGTTGGTATTATGATAGACAGTGAGGAAAGAAGGCTGTGGATATTGGAGAATACTCAAAGTAAATTTTGATAGGCTCAGTTATTTTTGACTCAGACTTGAATAGTATTATCCTTAATTTGCTCAAATCTACTTACCTGCTTCACCTGCTTCTATGTTTTTGGATGAAAACCCCACAATCATGTCTGCTGATGTGTGTGGGTGGATATTCCTTGAAGTTCTTTCTCACTGACTTTTTTGTTCTTTTTTTTTTTTTTTTCTTCCAGGAAGAAACGGGGTTCGTCAGCTTATCTGATTGAAGTTGGAGGCTCTTCATACATGGGAATGTTTGGTTACCTAACAGCCTTTCAAGAAATTATAGATCAGGTAATTCAATTGTCCTTCTTTGATTATTTTCATTTGGTAAATGACAAGCTTCTTCTGTGTTGTGCACTTATTGAATGCATTTCTTGTCAAGAGTTGCAAATGTATTTTAACATTGACCGCACAGAGGCATGTTTCTTAAACAAGTATAATTTGGGTACCTGTCAAAATGTTGGCTTGATTTGTTTCAGAATGTGCTGGAGAATTTTGATGACATTGTCATAACAGTTGGCAGTGGTGGAAGTGCTTCAGGGATTGCCATTGCAAACTATTTAACAGGATCAAAACTCAAGTATAAGCATTATAAAAATATTGATATTTTCTTTATTGACTTTGCATGAGAGCTGGACAAGGAAATAAAGTCATAAAATAGGGACCTCTCTCTGGCTATTCTGTTAACTATGGGCAAGAGCCAAATATTTTCCAAGCTGGCCATTCAATAAGGATTTTATCATTTGACCAGTGCTCTTTGTCTTTCTTCATGCTGTTTGCATCTCACGAGACCATCTGGAGGGCTCTCCAGATATTTATGGCCACACTCCCACTATTGCTTATGTTCATTAAGAGGGTTTTATTTAAGTACGTACAGGGCCCAATTAAAGTGGAGCCCCAAGTGAATGAGTGAGTTTGGTCTGTAATCATTAATGAGTGCTTAATGAAGTCAGACGACTACAAAGTAGGAGTTGGATTTGTAAATGTTAACACAAAGTCCTGTGTGAATGAAAACTACTACAAAATTTGAGAAAGAAACTAGACATCAGTTAAAATTTTTCATAAGAACGAACCATTTAATTTGGCAAAATGTGTGACAACAGTGCTCTCACATCATGCATGCTGTCCACAAACACATGCATGACACGTCAACTGCCCTTAGTTACAATGTCCAATTACAAGTTGATGATGTGTACAGTGTCCTATTAGTACTTAAATTGGGCTGGTGATAACCAATCATGTTCGAGAATTTTGTTATAGTTTAAATTATCTACTTGATCACCTTTAAGGAACTGCTGACAAACCATTTCATGCTGGGGAACATGGTTTAAAAGCTTTATGCTCAACCTTTAGGCTAGTAAAAGATTTCTGCAACTGCGCTGCTTATCTATATTGTGCTAAAGACATAAGTTGAAGAAATTGTGCTTCTTGCCCTTATTTTTTCTTTGAACACGGGAAACTAATTCAGACCTTTATTTTTAATAAGTAACACCAACATCACTGTCATTTGTTTAAAGGTGTCATGCAGTCAATGTGTGTGATGATGCAGAATATTTTTACCAGAAAATCAATGAAGACCTTCAGATAGGTGGACTAGATATTCAAGCAGAAGAATTAATTGATATTATTGATGGATACAAAGGAAAGGGATATGGCAGATCCACTGATGGATCTGCCATATCCATGATGGCAGATCCACAACAATAATGAATAATAAAATCAATAATTGTTATAATTGCTTATAATTACAGATTGCATTTGAAATTGCTTCATTACCAAAATTAATAGAAATATGGTTTAAATTTTCCTAACCATTAACAAGGTGAATTCGCTGCCTAGAAACCTCAGGGAAACCCAAACCGCGGTCTTACGCAAGTTACGGGCCTCGGGTATACTCTATGAGAGGGTTGATTTAATTTAATAAGTATTTTTTCACTGTTAGCTTTCTGCCCTTTTGACACTGTTCACAAAAAATAAAGTTCAGATCCAAGGTTCGGCTACACTGAAGATAGTGTAAGACGCGGTTTCAATAACTGGCTTTTTATCATTCTATGTTAATAAAGAGGACCTTTTGGAGATATCCAGAACAACTGGAATAATGGTGGACCCAGTGTACAACGTCAAAGCCATTAGAGGGATGTTACACGAGATGAAAACCAACCCTGAGAGATTTAATGGTCGTAGAATACTTTATATTCATACTGGTGAGTACAATTTATAGACGTTATCATTTGGAAAATAAGCGTCATTCCATTTCTTTGGCCAAGAGCCTACGCGCCTTGCAAGTAATGGTTTCCCATAAGTAGTACTTTCGAGCTGCGTCTATCCCTGCAAATGATATTCTGCTCATGCGTGGTTGGGAAGTTGTAGCCCTGCGGGCTCGTCAAAATATGTTACAACTCGTAAAAATACTAAGCGAAACTATACACCAAAACTTCGTGTTAGATGTATCATAGTTAATCGAGGGGATGGATATATTTGATGGAAGGCTGGGTACGACAGCATCCACGAGTGATAGACTTTGGTATGTTCGGTGTTGCCAATCCTTTGAAAATAACGAGACCTGGGCGGGGTTGTTTAAAGCTAGGTTAACCAAGGGTTAGTGGGGTATTTAAAGTTAGATCTAAAAGCTTTACATGAAAATTCAGTATAATTCTTTCTTTCTACAATTTGATGACTTGATGCTCTAAAAAGAGTAGACGAAATAATCCCAAAAAGGTTCTTGAATGGAGAATTATAGAAACCTGGATTGAAAATTATTTAACTCTGTGTTAGCTCTAATCGGCCTTCGAACAACCGGGCCCTGATTTGTAACAGTGTCCTTGCGAGTTGTGCTCACGTCTGATTTGGTGCGTCTTACTTTCTAACAGGAGGTGTGTTCGGTTTGTATGATGGAAGAATGGATCCGTTAGTCACTCGCCCTGTAGTGGGTACAAATGACGTTGTCTGCTGGGAAAGCGCCAATGATCCCATGCCCTTCTGAGGCTGACTCATTCCCAGTTGTCTCTCCTCCTAACGTTATTGGTAAGGGGAAGCGTTCGAGAGGTGCACCTGTGGAAAGATTTTCCTTCGTCCTTTTCATCGTCTCCTTTCATGGATAGTACTAGACTCTTTCGAACCACTCGGCCGTTTGACAAAGACTGGGAACTAATAAAATTCTGCGTGGCCGGTATAAGAGATAGTCAAGACGTGCCTACATTCTCCTACGGCGTCAGTCAGTAAAATTGGCCATAAACGAGGAAATAACAGCATCGCGTGGACTTGTCAAACCATCAGAGGGAAATACTCCATTACCAAGTTCTCATGAGTTTGCATATTGAAGACAAAAACAACAAGTCATTGGACCGAAACGAACAAATGATGAAAATTGAGTTTGAAAATATATTCGCGTCAAAGCATCAAGATTTTAGTTTTTAAATTTCATGTTTTGTTCTATCTCTAATTTTACACCAATAAAACAAAAGCCAAAATTGTATCTGTTTTTCAGTCCGCAAGTTCTATTTTTGTATCAAATTTGAAAATGCAAATTTTGGTAAGTAATACAGTTCCTTGGGACAACGGTTGGATTGCGAGTTTTCGTTTTAGCACAAAGAGGACTTCGACAAAACTGATGTCTCTGGGGAATCAATTTTGTCTTCGATGACCTAGCAAGTTTTATTTCTTCACTCCTCTTCAAGCTTTTGCTCTCTCTGTTTCGTTCTACCATAATCACACGATTTCTAGGTAACGAACAGTCTTTATTTTATAAACTACATGCGCTCTCACGTAGATATTTTTATCTAAAGCCTTTTGCGATTAGATAACATCGACCGCTGTCTCATGTGTCACCTGAGGTGCACGTGATCTCCGAGTGAGCTCTCGTTACATCCTTTCTTTCATAAGAAACAAAACGAAAACAACGGAACAATCAAAACAAACATGAGAAACAAAAAATCAAAACTAATATCCAAAAGAATCAACTAGTCAAGTCCGGTAATGTCGTTGTCTCTCATGACACTGACTCAGGCTAACGAACAAAGTCATTCAGATAAGACGGGGGCTTCGTTATTCGACCACTGCGAGTCTGGTTGCCTTTGGAAGCTTGCGATGCTAGATCAGTCGCAGGCTGCTTGATCGCTGGCTCCTGTGGCTTCGCTACTTCTGAGCTGGAGTGACCACTGGCGTTAGTTTCTTGTTCAATGTGTTTAGGTGGCGAGGGAAGTTCTGTCTGCTGGGGCATCTGGGTTGCTGGCGTGTGAGACTCTGTAGTTGCTTTCAGATGCCTTCTATTTCGTCTAAGGGCAGAGCCATCTTCTGTGAGGACTTTGTAGGATCGCACGTTCACTTGTTCCTGAACAGTGGCTTTCTTCCAGGGTGCCTTGGGGTTACTTGTGGGCTGAATGCGTACTGAATCTCCCGTTTTCAGTGGTGGTAAATCTCGAGCGTTTCTATTGTAGTAAAATGCCTGCTTGGTTCTTGTCTTCCATTTTTCTTCTTGGACACTTTCGGAGAGTTTGGGTTTAAGGAGCTTCTCGCTTGTTGGGAGTAGGGTCCTTGTTCGACGACTCATTAGTCGTTGTGCTGGGCTGCTTTTCATGCCTTCTGAGGGTGTGTTTCGGTGGTCGAGGATCGCGAGCCAAGGATCTGTTCCATCTTTGTTAGCCTTCTTAATAAGCCTTTTCACAGTCTTGACTGCGCTTTCCGCCATACCATTGGACTGCGAATGTCCGGGACTTGAGGTTAAATGATTGAATTCCCAATCTCGAGCAAATCTCCTGAATTCGTCCGAATCAAACTGTGGGCCATTGTCGGAAAACACAGTGTTCGGGATGCCATGCCTTGCAAAGTGTTGCTTCAATTTGTAGATAACCGCTTTAGATGTTGTACTGGACTCCAACCTATCGACTTCCCAGTAGTTGCTGTAGTAATCTACGGTCACGAGGTAATGTCGGTTGTTTGTCTCAAACAGATCAACACCAACCTTGGACCATGGCCGGTCAGGTACCTCATGTGGGTGGAGTGTTTCCTTCTGCTGGGAGATCTCAAAGGTTCGACAAGTTTCACACTGTCTGACAAAGTTCTTCACCGCTGTGTTCATTCCTGGCCAGAAAACGCTTTCTCTCGCGCGTCTCAAGCATCCTTCCACGCCAATATGTGATCGGTGGATTCTGGATAGAACTTCTGGTCTGAGGGATTTTGGAACTACACATCTGTCTCCTTTGAAGATAATTCCATCTTGCGCTGATAGCTCGTCACGAACGTTGAAGTATGGGGTGACGTCACAAGGGAGATCAATCTTGGTCTCAGGCCACCCTTCTCGAATGACTTTCTCAAGTGCTTGCATCGTGCTGTCTCGCAGACTTTCTTTACGGATATCGTCTAGGCTAGCTTTGCGGAGTGGCAGAAACTCGACCATATGTATTTCTTCAACTTTTTTGTCGATGGTTAGCACTTCATCGCGCGATGTGGTGTTGGGAAGGGGTGCTCTAGAGAGTGTATCTGCCAGATACATGTGCTGGCCAGGCTTGAAACCAATTTCGAGGTTATACTTCTGCAGGCGAAGTAGCATTCGTTGTAGACGCTTGGGGGCTGCTACGAGGGGTTTGCGGTAAATAACTTCAAGTGGTTTATGGTCGCTCTCAACAATCACTTTGCGACCATAAGTGTATTGGTTGAACTTCTCGGCTCCAAACACTATGGCTAGCAGTTCTTTCTCTATTTGCGCATAGTTGCATTCTGTATCCGTCAGGGATCGCGATGCGTATGCCACTGGCTGACCATTTTGTAAGAGCGTAGCTCCAAGTCCAGTGTCCGAGGCGTCGCATTGAAGTACAGTTGCTTTGGCGGGATCAAAGTATCGGAGGACAGGTGCTTGGGAAGCTGCTTCTTTGATCTTCTTAAAGGCGCTCTCATGGACGTCGCTCCAATGCCATTCTGCATCCTTGCGCGTTAGCTGTCGAAGAGGTTCGCAAATGTCTGCCAGCTTCTTTAAGAATCTTGTCAGGTAGTTCGCTAGACCAACAAGCCGCTGTACACCTTTCACATCTGTTGGTCGACTCATGTCTTTGATGGCGTCAATTTTGGATGGGTCTGGTTTTAGACCATCTCTTGTTAACACATGACCAACGTAGGGGATTTCTGTCATCCTCAACTTGAACTTCTCCTTGTTCAGTTTCACTTCCTTTTCGCGGCACCTTTCAAGTAGAGTTAGCAGTTTTTTGTCGTGATCTTTCACTGCTTCTTGCACAGTGTCACCTTCACCCGAGATGAGGATGTCGTCTGCAACTGTGCGCACACCGGGAAGGCCTTCGATGGCTTGATCCAAACGATGTTGGAAATATTCCGGTGCGGGCGATATGCCGAAGGGCATCTTCAGCCACCGGTACCGACCAAATGGAGTGCCAAACGTTGTTAGATAGCTTGAATCTTCATCTAACTCGACATGCCAAAACCCGTTTTTAACGTCGCACACACTGAAGACTTTGGCTTTTGACAAATCCGGCAGGAGATCATCGATGACCGGAAGAGGGTAGTGGCTGCGTTTCAAAGCTTTATTTAGTGGCTGAGGGTCAATACACACGCGAAGCTTGCCGTTGGGCTTCTTAACAAGTACCAAGCTTGAGACCCAATCTGTTGGAGTGTCAACTGCTTTGATAACTCCAAGCTCTTCGAGACGAGTGAGCTCTTGCTTTAACTTGGGTTTCATTGCCACTGGAATCCTCCTAACAGGCTGTTTCACTGGTTTAATGGTTTGTCCAACTCTAAGTGAAGTTTCTTCTCAAATTTTCCTTCTCCAGTGAAAACGTCATGGAAATCTGCTGTTATTTGTTGCATCGTTAGGCCCATTACTTCTGTCTTTTCTTGTACCAATGAGATATTCTCGTAACGCACTTTGATTAATTTCATTTTCTGCACCGTTTTGGAACCCAACAGTGGCGTGCAGTCGTTATTGACAACAACAAACTCTGTTTCGCATTCTTCATCAACCTTGGGATTTACCAGATTAACACGACATTTACCAATGGTTTCCATTTTCGATCCGTTAAACATGCTGAGGACTTGTTTCGAATGCGCGATCCGGCACTTGTTCGGTAAATCGTTTTTGCTTATCACATTACAGGTGGCGCCACTGTCGACTTGAAAACGAACGGGATGACCTTTGATCTCCATTGTTGCGAAGATTTTCGATTTGATGGGTTGACTACTGACACTTTTGACACTTTGTTCTTCCAGATTTCCGGATGAAATCGTGAAGCAGTACTCTTCATCGCTCGAATCCTGCGAGGTTTTGGCGTCTCGCACTCGGTGAATCCGTTCTTTTCTTCGTTGTCGCCCACCAAGTTTCTGTTTACATAGCTTGGCGAAGTGATTTGTTTTGCCGCATTTCGCACATTCTTTTCCGAACGCTGGGCATTTATCTCTTGATCTCTCGTGTTTTCTGCCGCAGTATTTGCAATTAACTAACTTAGGACTGGCGTCTTTGCCGTCTTTTTTCTCTTTGTGGTTGAGTGCGTTGACTTCTTCTTTTCCACTCATGACTTTCATTTGCGATGCAGTTGTTTCGGCTGATCGACATACATCGATACACTTCTGAAGATTTAATTTCGGCTCTTGTAGTAATTTCTTCCTAGTTCCCGTGTCACAAATTCCACAGACGATCCTATCACGAATTAATTCGTCGGTGAGTGGACCAAAAATGCACGTTTTCGCGAGAGTTTTGAGCGCTGTGAGATACGTGTCAAATGATTCGCCGCTTTCTTGTTTTCTATTATTGAAGCAGTATCGCTCGTAAATGACATTTGTTTGGCCAATGCAATGCCTCTCCATCAACTCCAAGACTGTATTCATTACGTTCTTGTCTTCTTCATTTTCGAACGGAAGACCATTGTAGACTTCGAGGGCTTCGGTTCCAATACAGGTAATGAAAGTAGCTACACGGTATTTATCTTCTTGCTGGTTGAGACGTGAGGCGATTTCGAACGAATCCCACACTTGCTTCCACTTTTTCCAGTTTTCTGAAATATTTCCTGCCAAATTCAATCGCGACGGAATTGGTAAATTGCTTTGTATTCCATAACATGGTGTCGGCGCTTGAACACTCGCTGAACCTTGAGGTGGTGTAGTTGTCATCGTGTCGAAGAGGCTACACTCCTGGTACCATGTTTCGTTCTACCATAATCACACGATTTCTAGGTAACGAACAGTCTTTATTTTATAAACTACATGCGCTCTCACGTAGATATTTTTATCTAAAACCTTTTGCGATTAGATAACATCGACCGCTGTCTCATGTGTCACCTGAGGTGCACGTGATCTCCGAGTGAGCTCTCGTTACACTCTCAGTCCAACTAAACCAGAATGTGAATATCCAGTCTTGTTTCTAAGGTTTTTGTTTCGGATTTCGTGACAATATTATCGTCGCTGAGTATTTGCTAGAGAGCTAATTAAAATTCCTACGATTATGATAAAACATTACGGTCGAAGAGTGAAAGGTATTGAATATCTCGTTAACCCAAACACCATTAAAATGTCTTCTTTTCAATCACCACCGGCTGGTGGTGTGTCATCGACTGCAGTGATTTTAAAATAAAAACGACACCATCTTCAATGATTCTTCACCTTCAGTTCCCTTGTCACCAAAAGATAAGTTTCTTCGTTTTTATCTGTAACCTAACAAATGTGCAGTGAGTAGGCTGGAGAAAAAGTTTGCCATCGATTGCATCCAGAGTTTAAGTTAAGTGTCAAAAAGGGCTTTTCTGGAAGAACCCACTGAATAAAGGATGAGAGGAAGAGAGAGAGAAGAAGGTTTAGAGATTTGACTCGGGTATTTCATCATTAGATATCATTCACGTTGTCTGTAATGTTTTCTTTACTCTGCATTCACAGCAGTTTACACCCTTGCGAAGACTTGCAAAATAAAGAGTTCGCGGAAAAGCAGCAGTTGTGACTGTTCCCGAAAATTATTTAAAATGCTGTAAATCTTTTATTCATGGATTGATTATGATGACATGCGCGCATGACTTGTGGGTGCGACATGAACAGATTGATCGTCGGTATATGTTGTTTGGTACGCGGTCTGGAAGCATTTCCACGATGCTATGATACTTTGGTACACAGTGGCTTTAGTAAATGAAAGGTAAGGAAACTTTTTGTACTATTCGAGCCTTAAATAAAACATTTTATCGCTATTTTACTTAGTTCCGTCATTGTCCAACTTTAGACGGAGTTCAACAGACTTGTGACCATACAGTACATTTTAAGCTTATTTATTATACGTTCATCAACCAGTGATATTTTGAGATTGAAACAGCCTTGTACAACCATCATAGAGCGCTTAAAAAGGGAGAAAGTAATCTCTCTAATTTGACCGGACGGAGAACAGAGGGTGTTACGAAAACGAAGACCCTCGAAACCGAAGACCTAAGACCTAAGACCCGGTCTTCGTTTTCGTAGTTCGTTTTCGTTTTCGTAGTTTTCGTAGTACGAAAACAAAGACCCTGTAAACAGAAAACTGTAGAAATTACAAGTTAAACGCACATTAAACAGTAACAACGCTTAGTAATATAATACATTACACTTCAAGCGTTTCTTCCCATTATTGTACTGCCTGTATTATTATACGGCTCGGCTTGTCTGTTCTGTTTCGCTATGCGAGCCAATTTGGTGTTGATATTCTCGAGGGTTTCCTCGGGTAAACTTACTACACATATTATTATTCTGAAACAGCAGGCAAAATTCCATCGCCAGCCGCCTTTGATTTATAGTTGGCATTGCGTGACAGAATAACAGAGAAAGCGTTCTGTACAGGAAAAATGAATCTTGGGTTCTGTCCATAAATAATCGATTTCTACTGTATTTCGTAGCTAAAATAGATTCTGACGGTCGTTAAGCTTTCTCTGCTGGAAAATTCTCGTGAAAAAATAAGCAATTCTTTTGGCTAATGCAGGGTCTTCGTTTTCGTAGTACGAAAACGAAGACCCCCGGTCTTTGTTTTCGTAGTACGAAAACGAAGACCCCCGGTCTTTGTTTTCATTTTACGAAAACGAAGACCCTTTATTAAAAGCAGACAATGCTTTGAAAGTACTATTGTAGAAGTACCCCGAGCATTAGTAATTGTTATTTGAGCTTTTGATATGTTAAGACAGTTCACGAGTGGTTTTTCTTAGTCTTTCTTCAGCCACCACTGCTTTCAGCTCTTGGATTTGTTTTTCTATGCATTGAGTCCAAGTTTGGAACAGACCTCCCTGTCGATGGAGCGATCGGAATATTTTAGGGCCTCAATAAGGTTAAGCAGGCTTTATTCGGGCGCGTTTTCTCTTTTTCGGCCTGGCGCCACCTGTTGAGATGTAAACATCTCCAAAGGAACCTTTTCCTATTCTCTGTTTTACCGGTAATTCACTACATTTGAAGCGTGGAATCTCTTCTGCAATTTCGCTGCCAGGTGACCCTCTTCGTATTAGCTGAGGAAGCTTAAACTTTCGAAAAACCAACATAGTTGAATTTTTTACCACTCCATCTCAACAAGTTTCGCGCAAAAATGTTTCCCTCGGCCGCACGTGCGATAGTCGGCCTTCGACCTCAATTGTTCAAAGGAAGCCATTGTTTCGGCCTTGAGTCTGTCAACACTTTACAATTTATTGATTTGTTCAAAAAGAATTTTCAAAGCTCTTTCAGAACAAATGTGGGCAAGGAATTTGAGAAGCATTCGAGTTTTGATCTTCAACACAGCTGGATTAAATTTCCGTATTTAACTTTCCGCAAAGTTGTTTGTTTTGAGATTATTACGTCAGTAAAAGTTAATTTAAAACTTTTTCTCCAGCAAGAGAACTAGTTTATTCGAAACATGTACAGAGGAGACAAAGTTATTTTCTTCAGATGCCGAGAAATTGACGACAGTCAGCGGTTGATGCCGTGAGCGCTGCATATGTTAATGAGGGACTTACAATTCTCAATTCCCACTTCAAAAATGCTTCAAATGGGGGTCTATGAGACATTTTTCAATTGAAATTAAATAAAGGATTAAGAAAAAACTATGTTTTGGAAGTCAAAGGACTTTAAAGATGTTGAGCAATAGGAAATGTAATTAATTATAATTATGCATATATGCATAATTTATAAGATCGGAAAATCGATTGGAATCAAAATTAGCGCACCCCACGCGATGAACAACTTCAGTACAGCGGAAATCCGCTTAAAAAACTAGGTTACATAGCCCTTCAAAGATGGCGACTATTTTTCTCGTGAATTTCAAGACTTCACCAAATTCGACTTATTTTTTTGCTTACACAAGCGCTCGTTTCCCCAAAGAGGTCAATACCTGGAAAAACATGAAATACGGGATTATTTCAGCTATTTCGGCCGAACATTAACGGCTCTCTGTGCCTTGAAATATGTCTCAAATGGACGATCGATCATCCTAGAAGACGTTCTGACGTGGGCAATTTGGAAACACTACCTTACATTGGCGTGGTGAGACATGGGAAATGGTAAACACGGGCGGATTTAAGAGATCAGAGAGGCCATAAGAAGTAAAACAAATGACCGTCCAGGGCCGAACATAGCTACATCGGGGGATCGTAGGAATTCTTGTGAGTGTTGTTTAAGTTGTTTTTTAATGATTTAGACGTGGGCATTTTGACTATCCACTTTATCCTCAAACATATAGCCACATTTTATTTATTTCTCACTCAAAGCTTTGTACGGCAACTATATTTAAAGTCCGCAAATCTTTCACACTGAGAATACTCCTCCGCCATTTTGTGTTCGATTTCTCGGCATGCATCATAAAAGTATGAAAGAATGCCATCAGTTGAGTGATTTTGATGCTTATTGATGACTTCAAATCATTTCGCAGCAAGTAAAGTTTTGGAAATACTTCAAGTCAGTCAGCCGTGAATGGCTTTTTGCTTATTGATTATCTCGACTGATGAATAAATAAAGTAAGAAAGTTTAAGCTGACCTATTGACTGTATGCTTCAAGATAGGACGGTATGTTTCACTCTGAAAGTGGCCAGCAAATTTTCTTAACAGCTGTACCGTGATCAATATTAGCGACAGCATCATACTACCTCCAGAAACGGTAATTAGTTTTAAGGAGGTTAGGCAATCGAAACTAAAAATAAAACTTATTTCTCTATCTTTTAGGAAATCTTTTTATTTCGCCATTAGGAGTTGCTTTTCAAGCAAAAATGTTCTTCTCTAACTCTTGATTTATCGTTAGATTTCGAAGCATTCGTTGGTAACCTTTAAGTTTTGCTTCAGGGTACATAGCAAACTACACGCATCTTGTTGGCAATCAGCCGAATCATTTCCGACAAGCATTGTGACAGTTTTAAAATAATCCCGCACCATTTTATCATAAATGTGAAGGATACACTAGAAAAGTTGTTTTATCAGAAAGATGGAAAAGTAGAAGAGAGAAAATAATCAACTGAAATGTTGACATGGGTTGTGGATGAAATACTTGAAGGATTCATCTTAGGGTTTTTAATGTGCAAACACTGTAATGTTGTCTTCTACAATACCAAACACAATTTGATGTCAAAAATGATATTTTGTTTGAAAACAGGATCCTTTGCTAAGAAATGGCTACTCTCTCCATGAAATCAGTTTACGGGTTAAGTCATAAATTGGCAAAAGACCTGGAGTGTTCATACAAAAAAGTTTGCTCGGTCAGACGCAAATGTGTTATTGCTTTATTTTTCCTCACTGTTATGCACCGACTGTTGCTTTGAAAGAAAAAGATCCTGATAACTTCTGTCTGACTGATTGTCCAGATTTAAAAATTTTAGGAAAATATTAACATTCGGACTTTGGACTAAAACCATCATATTATTCGCTCTCGGTCTTCAGCCCTTCTCCCTTCATTAAGTATCACGTGGAACAGAATTACATTCAAGTGTCAAGAAGAAACTTTTAAAAGAAAACAGATGAATGGAGGTATGGAGATCTGATCCGGGCATTTCATTAGTGTTGTCTTTGATGTCACCTGTGTCCAAGGTGGTTTATACCTTTAAGAATTATTTGCAAGGAGACATTAAATCTTGAAAAAGTTTGCGGAAAAACATCAGTCATGAGTGTTCCCAAATGTTCTTTCGAGTTGTTGTACATCTTTTATCATGAAAATTGCTTCTGATGCCATACATGCATGCTTGACTTGCGGGTGTGATGAGAACCAGATTCATGGTATGTAGTTGCGTGGTCTGGGATTGTTCCCACGATGAGAAGATACTTTGGTACATCTTACCTTTGGTGAACGAAAGGTAAAAAAAAACTTGTTTTAGTTCTCGATTTATAATTGACACCTTATACAACTTGTATCACAATTTTTCTTACTTCTGTCATGGTTGTCCAGCTTGAACTGGCACTTCATACGTTTATGATAAACAGAACATTTAAACTTGTTTACAATGTGATTACCAATTGCAACTAGTGATATTTAGAGCTTGAAACTACCCTATAGGACCAGCATAGAGAACATAGAAAGGGCATAAGTAATTCTTTTCTCTCTGAATCGATTGGGGCAAATGAGCTTGCTTGCTTTGAGAATTTGTTCGTTCATAAATAAAAAGATATATTGTCAACTGATGAGCAAACAGGAAACATGGTTTCCCTCTAAGTTTGTCATCACTTTCAAATTGATTAAGTGGTTCAAAAAGAACTTTCAAAGTTCACTTGAAACAAAAATACATGGAGCAAGAATTGATTCAAACTTTGATTGTAGAAACAATTAAATTAGAATTTTCAGTTTCAACTTCTGCGCAGAGTTGTTTGACGTGGGATTATTGCATCAGTAAACGCTCAACTTCCTCTCCAACAAGACTAAACGATTATTTGAAACATATAAATTGGAAAACAATCATTTTATTCCAAAGGAACCTTATCAGCTGAGTCTTTTTGATGCTCCTGTATTGTTTTGAATCCGGCATTTCGCATCATGACAAGTTTTGAAATGTTTGTAAGTCTGTCAGAACCTTTATCTTTATTTAGCTGACTTTCACAGCTGATAGTTGATAAAATCAGAAATTTTCTCTTTTATTCTTGTTTTATTCTTTAAAATGGGGCCGTCTGTCCTGCTCAGACAGCGGAGACCAAAGTTTTTTAGCACCTGCATCTATACTAGCGACAACATAACGCTAGAACAGGAAACCGTAATTAGTTTTAAGGAGGTTGTGCAAATGAAACTGTGATTAAAATTTTCCATTTTTCAATCTTGATGCAATCTCTACATATCGAAACCGAGATTTGGTTAGAGGCAAAAATTTTCTTCCATAACTCCTGGTTTATCGTCAGCTTCACGATGTTTGTTATTTACTTTTGATGGTTTGCTTTTGAGTAAACATCAGTCCACGCTTTTGTCAGCGCTCAACCGAAACATTTTATAAGGAGCGGTTTGGCCAGACTATTAACCCAGGTGGAAATCTTATTAAGATCTTAGTAAGATTCTTAATAAGATTCTTACTAAGATCTTATCTTAGTTCTTAATTAAGATTCTTACAAGATCTTACAAGATTCTTACAAGATTCTTACAAGATTCTTACAAGATCTTACAAGATCTTAGGAAAATGTTCTAAGATCTTACCAAGATCTTACCAGATCTTACCAAGATCTTACCAAGATCTTACCAAGATCTTACAAGATCCTACCAAGATCTTACCAAGATCTTACCAAGATCTTACCAAGATCTTACCAAGATCTTACAAAGATCTTACCAAGATTTTACAAAGATCTTACCAAGATCTTACAAAGATCTTACCGAGATCTTACCAGATCTTACTAAGATTCTTGTAAGATCTTAGAGGATCTTACGAAGATTCTTGTAAGATCTTACAAGACCTTATCAAGATTCTCACAAGATCTTGATAATATGAGATCTTACCAAGATCTTACTCAGATCTCATCAAAATATTTCTCGTTTCTGCTAAAAAACAATGTTATCAAAATAGAAAGAGCAGAAAAAAACTTTAGAACAATATTTTATTAAAAGAGAAATCCTATTTTTATTACAAAGCAATGAACTATTTATACAAGTTTGAAACTCAGAAAACAAGGACACTACTTAATTGTTCCCAAGTAAAATTAAAGGGCGATGCACCTCTTTGCAACATAATAATGGTATTCCAAATTTTCATTTATAGAAAAAAAATTACCACTTATTTTACTAAAAAGTATGAAGGTAAGATTAAATATTATTTGAAAGAGACTAATTCAAATGCATAATTAAAAAAAGCTGCAACAAATTATTGTTAGGCTCCAAAAAATTTAATGTACCACTCTTTACCTAAAGGGAACCTCCACTAAAACAGGACAATAACTTTAAACTACAGAGCATACTGTTCGCAATCAGAACTGTTCAAACTTTTTTGTAATGAAAGAATTGGGACCCAAAATAAACGAATTTCAAAAACGCTTGTTTTGGTTTTTAAATTTCATGGATGTTGCCATCTTGAATAACTGTGATGGGCAACAGTTGCTCTCTTGTTTCAAACAAAAGCCTTTTTTGTGAAAACAATAACTGCAACCATGGCACGTCACAATCATTCAAGATAGTGGCACCTGGGAAATTTGAAAGTGAAAATAAGTTGTTCTAAATTTTTTTTTCTGAAACAACAACTAGTTTAATGAAAATTGATTGCAAATATTATTTTGTACAATTTTAAATTGTTCATTTGAGTCAAGGTGGAGTTTCCCTTTAACAATACATTTTTAGAATTAGAAGTTTGGAAACTCAAAAGTGATGTGAATGTTGGACTCACAGTCACCTAAAAATCTAAGAATAATACTTATTATTGTTGTGGCTTTTTAGGTTTCAGTGACATTCTCATCACTTTTAAGTTTCCTTTTGGAATCTAAACACTTTTGGTTTAAAGACTGCCGTATCTGGCCCCACTTCTTCTAGAATGGAACATCTCCAAACTTTTCTGTTATGGCTCCTGCATGAATAAAGATGCAAAATAATTTCATTCATTTATAAAATTCGAGAACATTTAGGAGGTTAATGTTCAAGAGGATGCTCAATGTAATATGATCTTTATAATAATGGCAGGGTTCATACAGGTCATGGAATTTCAAAATTTCATTTTCCAGGCCTGGAAAGTCATGCAATTTAGGTGTGGGTCATGGAAAATCAACATGCTCTCTATGAGTAAAAGGCAATAAGACCCAAAGTCGAAAAGTTAACTGACGAGTCCAAAAATCAGATTTAATTTCATTAGAAATAAACAGAAGCACGCATTGTGAGAATGTTTGCAAACATTCTTTCACACTGCATTCTAGTCGCGGAATCTTTCAAAAGGTCATGGAAAAAGTTATAGAAAATCATGGAATTTTAACAGGTCAAAAGTGTGCGAACCCTGAATGGTAACAGTAACACTGGAACCTATTAACTGAGATGAAAAAGATATCAATGTCACAGACAAGTATAAAAATTAACTATGTTCCTTTTTAAGTTAGGCTTCTCTGTGTTAGCTATTACACATTCACATTTCAATTCTACATTTAACTAGTTTTTAACTATTAACAATTATTCCACGAGCGCGCATTGGATATGAGATGATAGATAGCCAACTCGGCGTTACACGCCTCATTGGCTATAATCATCTCATATCCAACAAGCACGAGTGGAATAATTGTTTTATTAAAAAAAAAAATGCCCCCAAGATATTAGACAAATCTTCTGGACTTTATTTTGTAAGAAGAAACGGGATGTTACAATGTACAGATATTAGATTAGGGTATATTGGCTCACCTACCATAATGGCTAAGCCAATAAAAGGTCTTGAATTGCATTATCCAATGATCCAGTTTTTAATAATAATTATTATCTTTTTAAATAATGTGAAATTCTGTAAAGGGAACTCCTCTTCAATGATCCTAAACACAAGCTAAGAGAATATATATTCTTAGGTGACTACACAATGTTGTGAAACTAAAAAGAAATTAATTACTTCTTCAAAGACTTGTCCTGTGGGGGTCCAGCACTTCCTTCCCCATTGCTTTTTCTCTTGCTGGCTCAAGAATTCCAGCAGCCATTTCTTCTGTTGTAAAAAGCTGGGAATACACCTTAAACGCATATTTCATCAGGTCCCCACAAGAGGGAATGGCAAGAAGTTTAACCTCATTGTGCATCTAAAAGAAAAAAAACCATATCTGTCATTAGTGACTATCTCATTTCCAAGAAGTTTCAATAGGGACCTTATGATCTACAATGGTGATGGTGAAGAAAATGCCTCCAAACAGTAGTATGATTGGTTAAAAGTTGAAAATAACCTTGCTGTATGTGCAGCTCATATATTTTTGGTACTGTGCATAAAAACGACATGAAATCACCAAATTTGAGGTTTTAAGGGCAACGCTCCCATAAAAATGCCTATCTTTTATTATCTATTCTTACTGTGAAACTGCTGGCACTAATTCATTTTTAAGATACTTCGTCCACATTGGACAACATGAATAAGATGGAATAAAGTTGAAATGGTAAATTGGCCACCGTAATGATTACAAAAGCTGACGTTTCGAGCGTTAGCCCTTCGTCGGAGCGAATAGAGGAATTGTGGGTTGTGTGTGCTTTTAAAGGCAGAAAATGGAGCTATGTTATTGGTGGGTGCATGGCAACGAGAAAAACATGAATAAATTAGTGGAATGAAAAGCGTTCATTGATCCCTGTGGGATTGAGACTGCCGGTTTGGAAGATGAGCTTTTGTTCAAGATTTTTACGGCTTTCCGTGCCACCTAAGTGCAAGGAAAGACCGCAGATTGCCATAAGTTGCTTAGAATGATTAGGTAAATTAAAATGTCTAGCGACTGGTTTAGATGTGTCCTTGTCATTCCTTTCCACGTCTCGAAGGTGTTCTCGGAATCGGTCACCTAGTCTTCTGCCTGTTTCGCCGATGTATATCTTTTTGCAATAAGTGCAAGTTATGCAATAGATTACATTAGCGGAGGTGCACGTGAAGTGATCGGTGCACGTGAAGTGACCGATCACTTCACGTGCACCTCCGCTAATGTAATCTATTGCATAACTTGCACTTATTGCAAAAAGATATACATCGGCGAAACAGGCAGAAGACTAGATTACCGATTCCGAGAACACCTTCGAGACGTGGAAAGGAATGACAAGGACACATCTAAACAAGTCGCTAGACATTTTAATTTACCTAATCATTCTAAGCAACATATGGCAATCTGCGGTCTTTCCTTGCACTTAGGTGGCACGGAAAGCCGTAAAAATCTTGAACAAAAGCTCATCTTCCAAACCGGCAGTCTCAATCCCACAGGGATCAATGAATGCTTTTCATTCCACTAATTTATTCATGTTTTTCTCGTTGCCATGCACCCACCAATAACGTAGCTCCATTTTCTGCCTTTAAAAGCACACACAACCCACAATTCCTCTATTCGCTCCGACGAAGGGCTAACGCTCGAAAAGTCAGCTTTTGTAATCATTACGGTGGCCAATTTACCATTTCAACTTTGTTGATATATCCAAATTATTTCGTTACTCCCACCGACGCAGCCCCAAACAGTTTCTTTCGAAACTATCAGCCTTTATTAAGATGGAATAACCACGAAAGACTTAAAATAGTGCAAAGTTATATTTTGAGGTGATATTTTCGTTGATGTTGATCTTAAGGTCTCTAATTATTGTAGATGTAAAGCTGAACTCAAGTGACTGCCTCTCAGGCTATTGCTAAAATTGAGCCCTCATGCCATTATCAAAACAACCATTGCAGTGCATGACACCTACCAAGGATGCTGTGGGGGGAGCTTCCAACTCCAGGTCTCACCAACATCACTCACATTACTAGCACCTTGAATTTCATGCCTGGGCTAAAAAAAATCAATAACAGAATTCTAGTTTGAATAAAAGAGAAAACAAATAAACAATAGAATGGAGACTTATGACGATTTCCTTGACTTGTCTGTTGGTACATTAAAAGATTATCTTGACGTCAGAGGTCTTCAAACTACTGGTAAAAAAGTGGAACTTGTGGCGAGGGCTCATTATGTACATCCTCTGGTTCAACAACCTCTAACTCAGTCTCTTTATCTTCGGGAACCTGTGGCAGAGGCTCAATGCCAAAATCCATTTCAACATTGTCCCCTAAAGAATCATTAGATGCGGATGTGCTTGCCTCTTTATCCAGTAATCTTCTTTTTTTGAGGAGTCTTGTCGAACTTGTTTTTCAGTACAGACAAAAAAAGCGTGGGGTTGGGATATTCTCTAGTGGGCTGTCCATCTACAAAGTGGTTCGCACAGACAAAAGTCCCATTTCCAGGTGAAAAATCATACCGCTTAATCCTGGGGCTATAGCATCTTTCCATTTCTGGTGTTTATTCTTGGCTGTGGTAAATTTAAAGAAACGGATCGAACAACATTTTGTCGGATATCTATCGTCGTTACGACCACCAACGCAACAGCGAACCGTTTTTGGCTTGGCAGTCGACATAAACGCGCCTGAGATTAAAAAAAAGTATAAGTAACACTTGCATAATCAAAAAATGGAATATGACGAGCAAAAATGTAGAAAACAAGCTTGAACATTTTCTCTTTGATGTTTGACACTCTTTCACGTGGTTGATTTGCATATGTCACCTCCATAAAAAGTAAAAAACTCGCAAGAAAGATCGATCTCAGGCGGCTGAAATTTCGTACATACTTCGACTATATACTTACCTAAAATTTCTGAAAATTTGAAGACCAGAGATTCATCTGACAGGAAGAAAATTAAGGAAATGTAGCTTGCACCCGAGTCACGGGTCGAAATTTTACAGTTAATGTATGGGGCTTGGTAGCCGCGCCTCCCAATGTTTTGCCTGCCCAACAAAATGGCGGCGTATACCGTGATTTGTTGAACTGTACGTTTTCGAAGCGATCGTTGTCGATTTGCGTCGATGATTTTAAAATTGAAGTTCAAATGCACTAGATCTGTATGAAAAAGCTATTTTAATCAGGAGGTTTTATTTCTTCGCGTACTCTGGTTTTCCCCTCACATTAAAAAAAAAACCAATATTTCAGTTGATTTGTTCTGCTTTAAGTTGATTTATAGTCTCCCAAATTAGTAGAGCAAATTAGTAGAGCACTCATGCTCAAATAAATAGCCTTGAGACTCAAATAAAGTGATTGTTGTCATTAGTATTACTGTTTACCTACATGAAATATCATTAAAAGCTAACTTTTTCTACAAGATCTTGGAAGATTGTCTTAACATTGTTTTTAATAGATGTTAGAGTGTTGATACCTTAACGAATAATTTTCTGGGATCTTGTAATTTTTTTTATCAATAGAATGCTGCAAACTGACTTTTGATGACGAGATCTTGTAAGATTTCTTTAAGATCTTACAAGATTTTATCAAGATCTTTTAAGATCTTAAAATGCTACACACTAACTAAATCTGACAAGATCTTGTAAGATTTATTTTAAGATCTTACAAGATTTTTACTAAGATCTTTTAAGATCTTAGCAAGTTGGATACTGATTTTATTTCTCATAAGATCGTGTAAGATTCTCTTAAGATCTTACAAGATATTTTTTAAGATCTTAGAATGTTGAATATTGATTTCTTTGGATAAGATCTTGTAAGATCCTCTTAAGATCTTACAAGATTTTTACCAAGATTTTTTAAGATCTTAAGAGTTAAACAAGAGCTTATTAAGATCTTAATCTTAATAAGAATCTTACAAGATTCTTGTAAGATCTTACAAGATCTTAATAAGATTTCCACCAGGGAAAAGTCTGTCGCGCCAAATTACCCTAGAATTAAAGGAAAAAAAAAGTACCAGTACTTCATCAGAAATATGAAGAAATTAAAAAGACAACAAGCAATTAAAATCTTGAAATGGGTTGCAGATGAAATACTCCATATATTTATCCTAGAGTTTTTAAAATGCAAAAACCTTGATGTTAATGTTCCTAACTTTGTACAGTTCTGCCCAGATGATCATGAAATATTTCTTTTCAGCATTTTCTGATTTTCTGGCATACCAAACACGATGCACCGCTGAAACTATCTAATCTGAAAAACAGGTCCTTTCGTGAGAAATAGCTCCTTGCAGCGTAATGTTATCAGGCGGAATAATTTTCTTCTTTAAGTCATGCATGCAGTTGGCAGACTTGTTCATGCAAGAGAGTTGATTCAGTAACATGCAAACTGTTATTTCTTTATTTACTCTCACTGTTATTCAACGACCGTTAACCAGAAAGAGAAATATTGTGGTAACTTCTTTTGAACTGATGATCCAAAGTTTACTGATATTAGGAAATGTCAACATTTGTGACTGCAGAATTTCTCCTTTATTAATTGTAAACTGCTGCCGGCAGTCTGGGGAAGTCCCCCGCACAGTGTTGTAAAGCGCATTGGAGCATTTACATGGAAATGTGCTATAGAAATCGATCTATATTGTTATTATTATTTTATTATTATTATTATTATTAATATTATTATTATTATTATTATTATTATTATTATTAATTGTCTGAATTGAGAAAAATTTTTTTCGGACAATTGAAATTTAGTGAAAATACAACACTGCAGTTGAATAATGTACCTCCCGTTATCCACAAACCATTGCAAGAAAATTTCATAGGCATGTCAATATTACATAGCACAACACCACATTGTCATAAACACGTCGTCGTAAACATCACCACTGAATAAGCACACGTGTTACATTTAATTTAAGTCTAGATATTTTTAGTCAAAAATAGCGTCGTCATCATGAAATACTGATATAAAACCGAATATTCTTATGAAAATCATCCCGGGCGGTCAGATAAACAATTCTTATTGAAGAGTCAAATCGCAAAATACACGTACGGTACGTGACTGTTTCTGAATTGTTGCGAGTGGTTTCATTATAATACAATAACACATGTAAATATAAACATTTTAAAGTCGATAACGCAAAATTTTTATACAAAAACACACATTTAAAATCACAGTTATCACACATCCCAAAGTAAACAAAATTTGATTTCATATTCACGTTTGTCGGTATCGATCAAGTCAAGATGGCCGCCTACTTACAAATTTATCGATATCGTTACGTTATCATCTGCGATGCACGGAGAGACGTTTACGTTTGCTGTCGAAAGCGCGCCTCTGGTTGACCACTAACTAAGGACTTACCCAAACTAGGCCAATCAAAATCGCTGTCACAAAACACAGCGGAGTGGCTCATGGTGGCGCAACTAAATCAGTCTCATATACTATTGTTTTTTTCAATGTTTTATTTTTCGGAAAATTGCAGGATGTTTAAAAGATTTTTTAAATGAAATGAATAACAAATCGATGGGCCGTTTTATTGCATACTTATGCGAATATTTTCGGCCATTTGTTAGTTTTTCAACGTAAACTATCGGACATTTACAAAAATAGTCGGCAAAATGCCGATGACCATCTGAATCACATAATAATAATTTATAATAATTCAACATTTATCTAGCGCAAACTATACAGATAATCAGTCGTGCTTTACAATCAGTTAAACACGAAGGCGCGCTATAAAAGGAGCCTTAGGTCCCACTGGACCATTTGTCAATCAATCGTCGTGTGATGTAGAACTCTTAGAGTCAAGTCAGCTTAAGCTATAGCTACTCCAAAACAGTGAACAGCGGGCGCATTCCTCAAAATTGTTTTATGTCTTCATCACAATACAAGAATCTTTTTTATTTTCCATTCTCCAATGGAATTTTTCCTTTTCCTTTCTCCAATGGAAACTGTCTTTATTTGTGGCGGTAAATTTGAGATCGAAGTAGGTGGTTCGCACGTTACCTCATGCCACCACGCTGGTGGAAGTAAACAATAGATATCTCATTAGCTCCTTTTGTTCGTCTACCAGCATTTAAATTTGACCCGCACACGTCAACGGTGAGTGACAAATGAGCCTAGGTCTTCCCAGGGAAGACTTCCTTATATAGCGCGCCTTCGTGTTTAAGGTGAGATCGGACGTCAGAATTCATCAGGCGCAATATGCAGCCACTTCAGTCCATGTATTGATCTCACCTTCCCTCCCCAATTCACCCTAGATTAGACACTGCACAAAGATAGACCACAGCACCGGGCACTACGTGCCCTACTCTTTTCGAAGAGTGTGTGGGTTCTTTAACGTCCCACAATTTTTATCACATATAAGGGCTTGTGAGACGGGACCTCCATTTATCGTCCCTATCCGAGAAGACTAGAAAGTCGAACCATTTGCAGATATTATTACAAAGACAGCACTTTCTTGTCAGTTATTTAAAGACCCTGAGTGTTGGTCTGGCCGGAGTCGAACTCTCAACCTCCCGCACAACAGTCCAGCGCTATACCAATTGAGCTAACCTCAATTGGTATAACACATCCATTTCTCGTTGCCATGTTCCCACCAATTACATAGCTCCTTTTTCTGCCTTTAAAAGCACACACAACCCACAATTCCTCTATTCGTTCCGTCGAAGGGCTAACGCTCGAAACGTCAGCTTTTGTAATCGTAACGGTGGCCAATTTACTATTTCAACTTTGGTGATATATTCAAATTATAACACATCCTAATGGTAATCAGTGCTAATCATCTGTTCCATTGTAAACATTCGAGAAAGTTAGAATACACCAATTCCATTTAGAGCACTGCTGTCATCATCTCTCAGGTTACTAATTGTTTGTTTCTTTAAATTCTGTTATTTAGAAATTGTGACATCATCCCTTTCTCAAGCGCTACTCCTTGATGGAAGAATATTCTATAATACGTAAGTAGACATCCAGCCTGCAAACATGATCCATGATGTCCCTAATTTTTGTTTAATCTCTACACTTGGATCGCTGGTTCATTTTGCCACGTGTTTAAAGTTATACTCTTCGTTCTCTTGTGATAGAGAGAGAGTTAACTAAGTCTTTGTATAGGTTCAGTAGAAAAAGCTGTGACAAAGGTCTACTATTTTAACCTTGTGGATCACGTTGAAGCCAATTCATTTTAAACGTCACTTTTCAAAATACAAAAAAAGCAGCTCTAAATTTGTGTGGCACTTAAGATTAATTTCAGGCAGGTCAAGATGAAATCACGAATTTAAATAGGAGGACGCTCAATTAACTTCTAAGCCGCATTAGGAGACCTATAAATCTACCGTGAACTATAAATCTCATCTTACCAGCAGTTGCTGCTGAAACGAAAAGATCTTCCATTACAATATATTTCCCTTCAAGTTGTGCTCCTATGACAATAGCTAATAGTTTTTAAAAATCCCTTTGTATACGAACACTTGTTTAGATAAGAGTTGATTGGTCATGTATCAGTTTTCACTGCGACGAACAATTAGAATATATTTTGTTTGCTCATCATGAGAATCACATGCGTTGAGATAAAACTGATGTCTTAGTCATTCTACCAATACCATATTAACCCTGAATTAACTTTGTACAGAACAGGGAAATAGCTTGATTGCTTTTAACATGTGATGAATGTTAATGTACAATTTAAAGCGTAAAATCATACCTGGATTTACAATTACTGATACTTTTTCTTGACGTCTCCATCCGCATTTCCATCATCTGCTTTTCTGCTTTTATGATAACTTTCTGTCTAAACACAAGAAAAATGGTCAAGATGGCCAACTACCGAATGCCTAGGGTGATAGTTAAATTCATTATATAGCTGGCAGCGCCCGTGGACAATATCAAGCGAGTCATGCGTTCTGATTGGCAACCCGAGCGGGTGGGAAAAAGTACGTAGAGTGGAGTTGAAAGTTCGCAATTTCTCTCGGTGTCAGCGACGAAGTTGCAAAAAACGGTAGAGGACAGTCCGTTAAAACAAAGGAAATTAAACATAAACAACCCTCGTAGGTTTATTGTACTACAAACGTAGTCGGCTTTCTTTATCGGCTTAACAAGTCATTCCCGATTCTTTTCAAAGCGAAAGCTTTTTGCCATAGAAGACATCCTTCTTTGACCACGCTTGTTCTGTCAAGGTGGCTGGATATTAACCTGGTTTTTTTATTTTTTTTCGCGTTTTCATAGACCTCGACTTAGTCTCGGTCCATAAAAACGCAAAAATTAAAAAAGGATGATAGCCAGCCATCTTAACCGAACAAGCCTCATCTTGGTCAAAAATACATATATATCGCTTACAAACATAAATTAAAGTTCAGGTACTCTAGATACTGCTGACAAAAGTCCTAGGATGATGATCAGTAAAAGAGAAATATCTTCAAGGAATTCAGGTACCCGGTCAAGCGGTTGTTCTTAGAAAATCAATTTCAAAATGTGCAGTAATTAATTTACCTGGATTCATTACAATGGACAGTATGACAGGTTTTACCCAGGTCACTTCCCAATCTCCGGCAGCGGTGACACCTTCTGTGTCTCTATAGTCAACAAAACTTTCTGTAACGAACACAGCCACAAAACAAAACACAGACGCAAGGAGTTAAACATTCAGCAACAGGAGTTTTTTTTTTTTTTTGTTTTTTTTTCTAATCTTGACCTGAACACCGCAGAAGAGAAACCGTCTTTGTAAGTCTTCGTCAAAATCGTCGTTTGATGCACGCAGTTTAGTACGATGTATCGCAACTCTCGGTAGAGTTTTCCGTAGGTAGGTATACATCGCAATCGGACATTATTTCAAGAGTATTTCAACGCTGACTCGCTAATATAAAATTAAGAGATTGGTAGGTGTCAACAGAGAGTTTTCAGTCTTCGTCACTTTTAAGACAAAATAGAAGCACTTTTGGACCCGAAAAAATCGACTTTTAATTTTTTGGAAAATTTTAAGTTATCCTATCATAATTGGTTTGTACATACGATAAGCTAAATAAATACGAAAATCGCCACTTTAATGCAAAATAAAAAATTTCAAGAAAAAACTAAAAGATTGATAACGTCATTCAACGCCTTTAAATCCTTGTCTACCACCAAAAATAGAACAGATTTTTCAAACATCTTGTCCATGAAAATACTGATTCATCAAAATCAAATGTCGTAAACATCTTAAGAAAATTCTGCTTACCTGAATCACATCCCTACTGTTCAACTCGGAAAGGGAACAGCACTACTTCACTCGTTAGTGTTCAGACAATTTCTCCCTTACATCTCCTTGCATTAAGTTTAAACTTAAACTTAAACTTTTTTCAGCTAGAATTTTATCTAATGCACCGTTCAAAAAGAAATAATTGAGAAGTGTCCTTCTTGACAACAGAGAGTAAATACTTTTAAGAATTCTGCAGCTTGTCAAGCCAAAAGAAATCCAAAGAGCATTTTTCTTACCTCTTTCTTTTTGTTTTCTCTCTCTTCTTCTCTGCATCTCGTTTTCCATTTTTTCTTCACTTTGTTATCGCCTGTTTTCCCGAATTATTCGTCTTTTTTCTACGCTGTTCTTGGCTAGATCTTCGCCAGTTTACTCGAGACCTTTCCCACTCTTGAATTTTCTGTTCTTGATTTCTTTTTGTCTGTTTTCTCGAGCCCTTTACACCTCTCCCGTTCAAGCTGTTCAGAACAAGCAGATGCTTCACCCGTATCAGAAGAGACATTATTCTATAGGCGGATTCATGCTGACGTCATTGTTTACATTTTTGCTCATTTGCATACGGCTTTGCGTAAAGAAGGAAGCATGTGAGATACAAATTGACTTCAGGCAGCTAAAATGCTAGAAAATCTCAGTACATGGTGAAAGTTTTAGCTCTTTGGGTGTAATATTCAAGGAGAAATAGTCCATCAAAAACTGCAAAATTTCAGGGTGGCAAAAGCGCTAATGAGCTCATACATTCTATGTAAAATTTTGAGTTTTTAAACCCGTGTTGCACAAAAAGTATTCAATGCATCAGGCTCGTATTCATTGGCCGAGTTAATCGTACTTTGACCTGTCGATATTCAGAACTCATTTATTTTTAGCTCCATCAGAAACTGAATTGCTTATGCTAATGAGGCAAATATTGTAAGCAAGGATTCCCCTATTACAAGCACGTTTATAGCAACTAGAGCATTAAGCAAGTTTCATTCAAGATGTTGTGCGGAGCCGATAAGTGGCTCCTTGTTTTGGGAGACAAACCGTTTCTTAAAGTTGTAACGAATGGAGTAGAAAACGTAAAGTCACAGCAGTCCAAGAGAAAGCCTGAAAACATAGTTAAGAAAACTACCATGACCAAAAATTTCCGTTTACTCTTTTCACTGCTGATTATAAAATTCCATGAAACCCGTGAGTTTGCTCTGCTTCACACTTGTGGGGTCCGTAACTTCTTCGAGAAGCTTGTCGGGTTCTCAAATGACAATTATCAGATTCAAATTGTCGCGTCAGACCTACTTGTAAACATGTGAATCGCTGACTAAATAAACCTCATTAGAAATTAAAGGCCATTACCTCAGTTTTAAGGGTAAGCCCAGGCATCTTTGGCAAAAGCACGAATTTTTTATATGAATAAAAGATGAACTCAGCGGTCGTTAACGTAAGAGTAGATGATAGAACTTTCTCACTACATTTGGAAACTTCCTGGAAAAAAAATGCTTGTTCAGATTTGACCAAAAAAAAAAAAAATTATAAAATCCCCTACACAACTTCTTTAACTTCTTTTCCAAAGACACCACGGCTAAATTAAAGATTGCAAAGAATAGAACGAGAATGATCATTCGAATACTCTAAAATGTTCAACGATGAACCGGCGCGAGAGTTTTAAAGAACGAATGCCAAATAATTTTACTTCGTTGTCATTCAGTGTTTTGCATCTATCAAAACAGCAGTCGATTATAGACTGAAAGTCGAATGAATCGACGATTGATAAAAAGTCTTTGAATTCTAGTAATCCTCAGCGTTGGAGAGAACTTAGAGAAGGCTCAACTTATCTCTTGTTCTCCTCTCCTTTCTCCACTCCTTTGTAGACGTAGTTCACTTTCTCTTTGTTGTTGACTCCAGTCTGCTTTCCCGAGCTCTTTGTCTTTCCTTCTCGAGTTGTCTTTCATTACCTATTCGCTTTTTCACATAAGCCTTTTCTTTTGCGTTCCTCTTCGCCTTCTCTCCGCCTTTGTGGTCCTTTTCCGCTCACTTTCGTGTTGCTCCCGACTCAGTCTGCGCCTGTTGCTTCGTGCTCTTTTCCTTTGAAAGTTGATATGAAATTGAAGAGTAGTGAGAATTACTATCTACGACCTAGTCAGCACAATTTCTCGCTCAAGACGTGGGTTGCAATCTCATGGCTTGCGCTAGCTTCACTTCTACTGGCCAATGTTTAGCCCAATGTGTTTCGTATAGTGCACGCTTATGGTATTTCTAAGTTATACACGTAATTGCACATGCACCATACATTGCAGTTGGCTGCACATGCAAAAAATAGCACCTTGTACGTACGGTCGTGTGGGTGAACACTACGCCAAATTTTTCGGTTTTATGGGCTACTACCATTTTAGAGATATGAGGCCACGTTGCGCGCGCTGTGGGCTGCACTGTCCTCATTTTGTCAGGCATTCTGGCGCATTTTCTGGGCTGAAAGAGAGAATTTGGCGCGTTAAAATGTATTGTAAGCTGATGTTCTGAGCCGATGAAAGTTGAGAATGAAGCCATGGTACGATGAAAGTAGCCAATTAATATCCACAAGAGATATCAAGAAGCTATCGTTATGTTCAGGCAGTTCGGTTTTCTTGCAGCGTTGATGAAAAAAACAAAGCAAAATTGTAAACTGCATTGAAGTTTGACCAAAGTCCCCCGAAATTTGAGGCAAATTAACCCAGAATACCTGGGAGGAGAGTTAATAAAAATAATGTACTGTGTTAGCCATGCGCTATTGTAAAGCTTAAAAACAAAAAAAGCTTGACATCCTTCATAAAATATTGTTCAGCCGTACAGAAAGGTGCTTGTTCGCACATTCTTGATCGTCCGTTTCTTTGACGACGAGCTTTTGTAAATACACTGTATTAATTCTGTGGCTACTGGCAAAGTGCACGTAGGTTAAGACGCACTCAGTTCAACCAGTTATGCTTAACTTTCAGTTTTAGCCATTGTACACTTAATTTAAACCTAAATGAAAAGATTTTTTATTTGATCGTCAGCTCAGCTTGATGGTGTGTTTTAGAAGTTAGTTCCTTTAAGCATCGATCCTGCCCACATTGTTTTCTTTTTGACCTTTTTGCTATCAAATTAACTGCACAGTAGCCTTTCGTGGGTTGTCGTCCCCTCGCATGTCAATGTTGTTGTCTGAGGTGGTTGGAGATTTTAAACTCAGAACAACTTTTTTGACCCAGATTTGATGAAATCGACGGTCTGCTATTTGAATCCTCGTCATCTTACTCTATTTTTCCCGAAATGCCTAAGCTGTTCTTCTTGTTGCATTGTCCGCTGTGAATTTCGTTTTCACTTATTTTTTTCTAACCATTTTCACTGCATTACCGCAGTAGGGTAGGATTAGAACGGAACATATGCGAACCATGCGAGTAGTCCACCCAGTAAATCCCACCCATCCCACCCCAGGGGAGGACATTCATCACATATAGTAATCTCGTGCGTGGGAAATTAACCTCTCTTAGCCAGAACCCTGTGGGAGATGGGACCTTCATTTATTCGTCCCTATCCGAGAAGACTAGAATATCTAACCATTTCTTGATGTTATAGCAAGGTAGCATAATTTTAATTATTTTACAACCTTGAGTGTTGGTCCGGCCGGGTTTGAACCCTCGACCTCCTGCACAACAGTCCAGTGCTCTATCCATTGAGCTAACCGGGAGGCGATTCAGGAACAATAGCAAAACTGGACGCTCGAGGAGCTTTCATTCGGGCTTCTTTATAGCCATGGCATTCACACCAAACATGAGTACAATTATGACATGCTTGTAAATTTGTGCAATCGAATTCAATTGCGCGAGCGTGCTTCAATTTTCCATTAATTGTGCACGCTCGTGACCTCAGCAAACAATTCACTCGCGAAAGAGTTTTTTTCTCGCGAGTGAATTTAGCATTTTTCATTAAAAAACGGAAAAAACTTCCGAAAAAAGTTAAACTAGACATGGCAACCAGCGAACAAGCCGATGACGATCTGCCTACTTTTTCTTTAGGAATGGATTTTTAACTCCCGAGAAAGAATTCAGAGAAAGGGAAAGCAAAACAGTCAACGGTTCCATCTTGTTTCGCAACTCCAACTTCATTTCCACGCATGAATTCGCCGGTCAGTTTTTGACCAATCGGAGACAAGATTATTGAACCATAGCGAAACACTTTTCCGAAACAAAATAAACAACGCATTGAAGCGTAGGAGAGCGAATTTCTGCCCTTTCTACATAAACTTCAGCATTGAAAATATCATAAAACAATTGGTTTATGTGTCAGCTGTGCGTTCATCGAGACTTGAAGCACTTGGGAAGTTTGGAGAGCACTCAAGAAACTAGAGTTGCTCGAGGCGCAGCCTCGAGCAACTCTCAGGGATCTTTCGTAAATAGTGATTATGTACGAGATACCAAATTGTACTTTACAAGTATTGAACCCAATAAAAACCAGTAACAGAAACAGGATATTTAACGGAAGAGCTAAGCTTATATATCTAACCGTACTATTTCAGTTGCTTCTGTCATTATCCTTATCCAATTCACTCTTGTCAGCGCCACCTTCGAGGTTGTGTTCACGAACGTTCTTGATTTTTTCAGGAAGTGAGGTGTTCGTCTCAGCATCATAGTTTGTTTTTAAATCGGCCGTCACAGTTTTGCCAGTATTTTCGTAGTTTGAACTCACATATGGCTCATTTGTTATCTCGTGAGAACTAGTATGAACTTTTCGCATTTGGCTAGCTTTCAAGCAATCAAGTTCGTGGACCGGCCCATTCCGAAAACACTCGACATCATTTTGCGTGGGCCTACCACGAACGGCGTGTGTGTTTGCATGTGGGATGAGCTGATAAGACAGGAATCTTTACAAAGCGGTCTTCACAAAACACAGCATTCTGTAAATTACGTTGTTTACGAAGAGCGAGCTCACAATAATACAAATTGTCCCACTCTTACACCCATTTTCCGCAGTTTACGCAAGGAACGCGTGGGACCATGACTCCCCTTTTGGCGACCAAAACGGCTTGCATTTTCAGATTCGGGCTTTCCTGCTGAAGCCCGAGTAATAATATCACAGGCTTGCCTCACGAAAATTTGCTTCTTCCCAATTTCATTAAATTTGCAAATTAATACAACTTATTTTGTGCGTCACTTATCATAATTTTTTATGCTCCTTTTAGGTACTGCTACCATATGCATTGATGGAGTGTAGCGCGTGGTGCAAAGTGGCTATTAAAACACAGACCCCTGTTGGAGGATTTCAGTGTATTCTTTTTGCCTTGTCTTCTATCGGCATTTTCACCTCTCTACAAGTCTATCATGTTAATGATAGATTTAATTTCAGCTGCAATCCTAAACTCAATGATTATTTCAATCAAATTTGCTACGACAACTATATTTCCACAGTTAGCAAATTTGGCTTAATACCACTGACTGTTTTTTCCATAACCATCGGTGTTTTGAGTGTATGTTGGCTCGCCTTCGCAATTTATGGTACTGTGACCCTTCGAAAAATCAAAGAATATCAAAGTACTGAGGAGGACAATGAAAAAGAGAAACAGAAATTTCTTTGCATTTACTGTATCCATGTATTCTTTCGAATAATTTTCCTAATTGTCATGCTTTGGCTGTTCTGCAGTTGCCAGACAATTTATCTACCTTCAGTGTCCAAATGCAACATTCCCAACACCTCTCAGACCAGCATTCAAAGCTCAATCAGGAGTGCTCTCAACAAAACAAAATTCACACTGCCATGTAGAGATCGTCTTTACAAGGGAAAATCTCGTCTCAATGTCGTTGTTGTTGTAATCCATGCCTTCTTTATAGTGTGTAGCATAGTGGAAGTAGTGCATTTGGGGTGTACAAAAGACAAAATTCTGGAAAGGGTGCTTGGAGATATTGATAGAGATGTTGATGGAGATATTGATCGACAGAACCGTGGACAAAAAATGAAACTGCTACGTAAGTAACCAATATTTACTTACTCACTACCCATAGAAACATGGTAAAAACACTGGTGTATAAATGTTAATATGTTAGTCAGCTTTATTGTGCCACTCGGCTCATGATTAGGAACTGAAACCTGGCATGAGAATAACGACAGCTCAAAAATTCCTGGAACAACAGCGGGGAAGTAATGTTTGCCAGTTTTTGTGGCCGCTGCCTCCTACGGAGGCGAAGCCATAAAGTTGTCGTGTTGAGTGAGTGCAGCAATAGAGTACGAACGACCTCTTAGTTCACAGCGAAGTCTGCCGAGTTTTACTAAATATTCCCCGCTCTCGGCTTTGTTTCGGGACATCTTCCGTCGTTCAACGCTTGCTGACGATTTCTTCGGATTCCTGCGGACGTTACTCGGAAGTAGTGGGTGATCATACGGTTTCCCGATGCTACGTATTGTTTGTTTCGGACTACTTTTAAAAAAGATAAACATCTCACATTCAATTATTTTAGGATAACGTTTGAAAAAACAAAGCTTTCACTTGCAGACATGTGTTAAAAGGTGTGATCGGCACATCGAGCAAACTTGAAGGAAAAATTTTTGTTTTGAAGAGTGAGTATTTGACCGTTCGTATCAGCGAATTATGCCCAGTAAATCCGGAAATAAAACTTTTTCAGTTCTTGCCGTAACAACACAGAAGATGATAAACATTTCAAATAATTTCACATTAGCGTCGAAATTGGAATTCCTGAATAGGTTTGATCTGCACATCGTAGAAAGCTTAAAGAAAGTTTTTCTCTTTTCCAAAAGAGAACACTTTACCATTTGAATCAGCGAAAAATGCTCAAAAGAGCCGCTAAATTGTCGAAGCGAGAAAGGTCCGAGATACGATACCTTGAGTTTTACAGTTACCCTATGGAAGGGCGGAATGCCGGTGGAATAACTCACAACGCGGACCACCTCATCGTCTGGAACAAAAGTCTCACAAAAATGGAATTGCAATGAAACAAGAACATAATTCAATTAACTGGCAAAATCAAGGTTAAAATTATTATTATGTTAATATGATTATTTGTTACTATTGGTGGTTCTGTCAATTGGTCACTACATTCTTGAATAGTCTTTCCCTTGCGGAACAAGCCTGACTCATAAGTATGTGTGATGCGGCAGCAATAGGTATGTGCAGTCTTAACTCCCCACTTTTTATATAATTACCCAGATGTACTCACGGAATTGGCGCGAAATGAAGTTTCATTCGCGAGCTGTTCGAAGAAGTCGAGAGCCAATCAAATAGCGCGTATCACACGGTTAAATTATATTTTCAAGGTAATATGGCCATGAATCTTCTTAAAACTCGTCCCTGTGGGCCCAAACAACGGTAAAAAAGATAACGACAGGCGTTTGCCAACGTTCCATGGACCCAATGTATGGCTTTTGTTAAAATATTAACAGAGTTATACAAATATACTCACAGGTTCCTCCCACAAGTTCTCAGGTCCAATCAGACTTTGAAAATGGTAGAGATCGTTTTGGAGGTACCTTTTTACAAGCTCTCAGTCATTGCTGAAATAGGTTTAGACCTCAAAAAGTCCATAGGGCTCTCGATTTTCCAACTAATCAGTTAAAGTTAATTACTTCTTTTAGGTGTGCCTGAGAAACCAAAGATCACAACTGATGGTCAGCATGAAGTTGATGTACCGTTTATCATAAACTGGTCAGCACCACAGAGCAACAGCAGTAACGATATTAAATATCGCCTCGAATGGAGGAAGAAATCCACCGCAGGATCTGTAGAACCGCGGGTTTCACGGGAAGATATTGTTGAAACTCACTTCAATATTGCTGAGCTTGACTATAACTCGGAGTATGAAGTGAAACTGTTTGCTGTCAACATACACGGAGAAAGTGAGCCAGATATCAGAACATTTAAGACAAAGATTGGTATGTACCTTTGTCAAATATGTTTGTCTTACGCCTTTTGGTGAATGTCTTGAAATGTCATCCAAATGTTTCCTCGTCGTCACCTTTCAACTAACAGTCGTTCAATAATATTGTTACTGCAACATGATGATGGTGTGTTTACAGGGTTTTCTCCTTCTTTCATGCGATGAGAAACCTTATTAGTTTTCTGCTTCGGAACGATATAAGTTGGCAAGCATTGAATATGATAGCAATTTTAAGATGCGAGGCAGTGAATTGAACGAGTTTTTTTTTATCTCAGGAAAGCGCAAGGTTATTTTCGTCCACAAAATGGCCACTGACCGACCTAGGTGACATTGTTTACATATAATTTAGTTTAATCAATCAGCCAAAAACCTCATCTATACCCACAGTTCTTGTTTCACATCAGATCGCGAACAATCGAAATAATTCTCAGTGTTGCAAACTCTTACTTTTGCTCTACACTACAAGAAGAAACTCAAAACCCTCTTTGACAGGATTGTGTATGGTAAGGGGAAAAGCAAATTCCCCGCACCGAACGCGGTGACCGGCGATTGATTCAAACGAACTCGGTAACATTTTCTGAGTTTAGTGGCTCCCAGACACTTTCACCGAGTCGTCAATCTATTAGTACCCCTACACTTCCTTGGATGAAGTGGAAAACTTAATGAAAAGTTGGTTACTCTCTTAGGGTTCTCATAAAAAATGTAGCAAAATGAAACAGATTCTCTCTATTTTTTTTTTCACTATCAACGAGTTTGGTTTGGTTGTAAATTTTACTGACTGTTCACATTTAAAGGTTTTTGTTGATTTCTTTTATTTGGTTACCCTTTTAAAATATGAGCCTCTGCAGGCCTAACTGTGATCATTTTAAACATTAAAAAAAAACTTCACATCATTGAATTTTGAATCGCAGATTGGATCAATTTTACGCCTTTGCGTTGACTAAAACAACTTATATCCATAAACCCAGAGATAATGTTACCTTGAATCAATGATTCACACACCATTAGTGTGTGATCCTTCCCAGTAGAGGGCCAAATATCCGACCAATGTCGAGATGGTTTTTTCTTGACTATTCTTCGCATGGTTTTACTAGAATATGTTTGTCTTACGTTTTGGTGAATATCTTGAATTAGTATATACTAAAACAGTGGATAGCGTTGAAGGCGCGCTGTGATTGGCTAGTCAAACTCTGAATATCCTATGCTATTTACCTCCGAGCAACTCGGCAAAAAAATGGCGTCCCTTTTTGCATCCGTGACAATCGAAAAAATCACTCAAATTAACGACGAAGCAGTCCCTGAAAACACAAAGGAAGCGACTAAATTTGCTTTGGCCGTGTTTAAAGGTAATGGTTTAAAATTTTTACCCAGAGTTCATCGATAAAAACCAATGAGAAAGGTTTTGTTTACAAATGCAAATTAATCTTGCGCGGCTTGTTGTTTCAGTCCTTTCCGCGCGGGAAAATGTTGGAATGTATGAATTAAAATCAATTTTTGGTGGTGTTTATTATCTCACTGTTTTAGTATATACTAAAACAACTATTCACCTCAGTGTCGGTGGTTAGCGGTGGATATTTACCTCGCCGCTTCGCGGCTCGGTAAATATCCACCCCTAACCACCTCCACTTCGGTGAATAGTTGTTAAATGTCATCCAAATCTTTCCTCAACGTCACGTTTCGACTAACAGTCACTTTGTAATATTTCCACTGTAACATGATGATCATATGTTTACAGGGTTTTCTCCCTGTTTCATCCGAAAAGAAACCTTAATAGTTTTCTGCTTCCGAACGAATGCGTTGGCAAGCATTAATGTGATCGCAATTTGAGACACAAGGCAATGAATTCAACAAGTTTTCCTTTAAGCCACAAAAAATTTAACAAAATGAAAGAGTTTCTCCCCAATTCCTTTTTTCACTATCCACCAGTTTGGTTCGGTTGCAAATTTTACCGACAGTTCTCATTTAAAAGTCGTTTTTGTTGATTTCTTTTATTTGGTTACCTTTTTAAAATACGAGCGTCTGCAGACGTAACTGTGATCATTTTAAACAACATAAAAAAAACTTCATTTCTGTGGATTTTGAATCGTAGATTGGTCTCAATTTTACGCGTTTGCGTGGACTAAAACAACTTATATATACAAGCCCAGAGAGGATATTACCTTGGATCAATGATTCACACACCATTGGTGTGTGATCCTACCGAGTACAGGGCCACGTATTCGACCACTCTTCGCGTGGTTTTACTAGGAGTTGAGCTACTTTATACGAGAGAGCAAACTCCTTAGAACTGGTCTTTTATCGACGTTGCTTTCTGAAGAATTGGAATGAGAAAATAGACAGGACAGAAATTTATGGAACAACGGCGGGGAAGTCATGTTTGCTAGTATTCTTTTATATATACCAATATTTACACAAGGAAAAGGCGCGAAAGAAAGTTTCATTCGCAAGCTGTTCGAAGAAGCCGATAGTCAATCAGATGGTGCGTACCACATAGTCAAATTTCATTTTCAATTTGATATGGCTATGAATCTCCTTTAACATCATCACTTTGGGCCCAAATGATGGTAAAAATGATCACGACTGGCGTTTGCCAATGTTCCACGGACCCAATGTATGGTTTTTGCTGACAGCCGTTTAACATGAACTCATAGGTTCCTCCCACAAGGTCCCAGTTACCCTCCGAACTTTTAGACGGTACAAAATCTTTTTGGGGGTTACTTTTTTCAAGCTCTCATGATTGGAATAGATTCAGGCTTCAAAAAATCTGCAGAGTCTATCAAATTTCCCCGCTAATCAGTTAACGTTAATTTTTTCCTTTAGGTGTGCCTGAGAAACCAAAGATCACAACTGATTGTCAGCATGAAGTTAATGTGACGTTTATCATAAACTGGTCAGCACCACAGAGCAACATCAGTAACGATATTAGCTATCGCCTCGAATGGAGGAAGAAATCCACCGCAGGATCCATAGAACCGGCGCGGATTTCACGGGAAGATATTGTTGAAACTCACTTCAATATTACTGATCTTGATTATAACTCAGAATATGAAGTGAAACTGTTTGCTGTCAACATACACGGAGAGAGTGAGCCAGATATCAGAACATTTAAGACAAAGATTGGTATGTACCTTTGTCAAATGTATATGTCTTAAGTTCTGGTGAATGTCTTGAATGTCATCCAAATCTTTCCTCGTCGTCACGTTTCGATTAACAGTCGCTCAATATTTTCACTGTAACATGGTGATCGTATGTTTGCAGGGTTTTTCTCCTTCTTTCATATGACGAGAAACCTCATTAGTTTTCTGCTTCGGAACGATATCCGTTTGCAAGCATTGAATATGATAGCAATTTGAGATGCAAGGCAGTGAATTCAACAGGGTTTCTTTTATCTCTGGAAAGTACAGGGTTATTTTCGTTCGTTAAATTGCTACTGACCGTCCTAGTCGGCATTGTTTACAGATGATAATTTAGTTTAATCAATCAGCCAAAAACTTCATCTGTACCCACAGCTCTTGTTTCACATTAGATCGTAACCAATCGAAGCAATTCCAGTGTTGTGAGCTCCTATTTTTGCTTTGCACTGCTAGAAGGAACTCGGCAAAACCCTCTCCACTTTGATAGGACTGTGCATGTTGGGGGGAAAAGTAAGTTCCCAGCACCAAACCCAGTGACCGATTGATTCAAACGCCGGAACTCAGTAACACTTTCTGAGTTTAGTGGCTCCCAGACACTTTCAATGAAACGTCAATCTATTAGTAGCTCTACTCTTCCTTGGATAAAGAAGTGCAAAACTTAATTAAAAGGTGGTTACTCATTTATGGTGGCTCTCATAAAAAAATGTAGCAAAATGAAACAGTTATTCTTTAATTTTTTTTTCGCTATCTACGAGTTTGGCTTGGTTGTAAATTTTAGTGACTGTTCTCATTTAGAGGTTGTTTTTGCCTGTTGATTTTTATTTGGTTACTGTTCTAAAATACGAGCCTCTGCAGACATTACTGTGATAATTTTAAACAACATAAAAAAACTTCGCATCAGTGGATTTTGAATCACAGATTAGACTCAGTTTTACGCCTTTGCGTTGACTAAAAGAACCTGTTTCCATAAACGCAGAGATATTACCTTGTATCAATGATTTTCTAACTTATATGTACCAACATCTTCTAAAGAAATACATATTATTAACCAGGTGAGAAGTCCGTATTTGAAAAAGGTGTGCCTAAGGTCTTGGATGCCGCCCAAGACATATTGATATGAGAAAGAGTGGGAAAATTTTAAATAAATTGTCTATTGGCTGAAGGTGGTGACCGAAACCCTAGCGTAGAAATGCTACCCAGCCGGCAAAACAAAATATATGTATGAAAAATTGCAACGAAGTTAAGGATGTGCTAGATGACCCAACACACAACGGGTAGGATACCGCCCGCTTGAGCTGGCTTGATAAGAGAATACTGTCCGCTCTCGGAACCAATCAAGTTGCAGGATTTTTAGAATAACGCCCGCTCACGTATGCAGAAAAAAAGATAATAGGCAGTTACCATGGGCATGTAGGAATGCGAAATAAGCGTTACCTTGCTCCTTTACAAGAATCAAGAGCACGCTTTTAAAAGGATATGATTGATGCCTTTGAAGCTCATTGTTAAAAAAGGAAAAGGAAACGAAAGAGCACTATCAGTTTTTCACAAGAGTGCAAGGTGGGGGAGGACCGCGCGACAAATTTAGTACTGACTTTAAGACTTCAGCACCTTGGTTTTTTTTTTTTTTTTTTTTTGACATCCTACGGGATCTTGCTAGTCTGAGAATGTTAACTTAGGTCCAAGTTTTTTTCAGGGTCAAGTTGCTCGCGCGTCCTCGAACTTTGTTGTTTTGCAAGACGAAGTGAAGAGTCACGAAAAGCTCGGAAAATTCAATATTAAAAAGGTGTATATCTGCGAACTGTTTTTTCGTTCCATGATGGGCCGAGGAATTGCGAAATTACGTTATAATGATTGAAGGCATTCCGAAAGGTACGGAAAATTTAAAGAAAATCTCCAATTTACATTTCATGGCAAAGAGTGCTATTCATGACATTTCAACTTCCATCAAGTTTGGGTCGATGGTTCCTTGATGTACAATCCTCTAGCCCCTTCCCCCTCGCCATACCTTACAAGTTTTCATTAAAAAAGCGATAGTTTAATTCTGAGGGTTTTCCTCAGAACTAAGAATTAAATATAAAAATCGCAGACATGCTCAAATCTGATGTGCAAATTTGTAAGGCTTTCCAGAGAATCGGGTGCCAACTAAAGCTATTAACGAATTTTAAAGGAAAATTTTCGAGCAAAATCTCTGGAAAAACTAGCTGTTTCGAAGTAAAAAAAGCGAACCGATTTCCTGTCGAACTCTGCTTCTTGACAAATGACAGCAAAGATCGACGACGCACAACAGTTGGCCCCCTGAGGCACCTGGCGCTGGGTTGACTAATACCAACGATCATTTGGACGTCAGTATTAGCAAACCTGTCGAATACGAAACTCAAAGGTTAGGAAGATTGAAAGTGGCTGAATTAGTTTTTGATGAGTGTCTTAAAGCTTGTTTCCATCTGAAAACCAGAAACAAGAAGCTGTGGTGTAAATGTGCTCATGAAATTGCTTGTACCTTTCGTAAATCTTCAGATTCGGTGGAAAAGATGAGAGACAACTTCAAAGAAACAACTGAGGGGATAGAGATTGAAATTAAAGAGTTGAAAGAGAAGCTAAATAGCTTGAAAACAACAGTGGAGAAAACCACACGTGAAGGTTGGTGGCTAGATTGAGCTACTCACAGAAGAACTGAATTAACAATAGCGATACCGTTCACTTGGGTTCATAGCATCTTTTTAATTTGACCAAAGTATTTGCTGGATGTCGGCAAATGTAGTATATTTTGGTAATATATTGTTGATAATATAGTGATGTAAGGCCACACCTTGACCAGCACCTGCACTGAAGGACACAAGGTAATATGGGGGATGAATAGAATGGCACGGAATGTGAGATTTTAGTCCCTACCTTCCCCTCAAATTGGATAGTTTTCTAAGTTGTCTAATTTTAGTTTTATCTTTGTTAAGGACATAATGAATTTAACTTCCTCGAACGTGAGAGTTGACCTGCATATTGCTTTCTCAATCTCATTAATTATTCATAAGCTGATCATCCAACCAATTCACGCTAATTTCGTCAAGTGCATGTGGTTTGAAAACCCGGTAAAACACTGGAATGACGCGCTATCCCTGAAATTAATATAACATCAAACCTTTGAGTTTCATAAAGCATCAAACTCTAGTGAACTCATTTCTCAATATGAATAACAGCAACAAACTTGACGACAACATGGGAAAAACTCGTGAATATTTTCACTTTCTTTCATTTCTGAGGTGCGATTGAGAAGCTACCATAAAAGCTCCTGCATTGGGTTTCGTCAGGATTT
Organism: Stylophora pistillata; assembly: GCF_964205215.1. Classification (NCBI taxonomy): domain Eukaryota; kingdom Metazoa; phylum Cnidaria; class Anthozoa; order Scleractinia; family Pocilloporidae; genus Stylophora; species Stylophora pistillata. The sequence goes on from NC_142525.1 coordinate 10,147,733, forward strand.
CAAAACACTCGAAAACAATAATAAAAGCACTCGGGCTACGGTCTCGTGCTTTCATCAGTTTCATTGTGTTTGGAAACCTAGATGAAACCCTCGCGCTCAGTTTTGAAATAGTTCGTATATCCTTCTTCTGCTCCTATTGTAGACTGAGTATTTCATTGTACACGGGGAAATATCTGAATGTGTGTCGTCCGAGTGAATTGATCTGGATGAGGTGTATGTGGTTATTTTACATTTCCCGAGTAAAAAACTGAACGAAACCTCCTTCTTCATTGCAGACGGGCCACTGGTTTTCTCCAGCGTTTTTCTCTGTTTCATGATGAAACTGACCATGTAACATAGAAGGCGAAAAAGCGTTCGTTTGTTTTCGTTGATTAGTTCATCCGGTCTCGCTTTTTACGGACGTAAAATCTATTTAAGACTGTCAGCTCCATTGATATCCATATTTATTTCACGAGTAAATTACTTTACGAGAGAGTTTAAATGTCACACCGCTTGTAAGGAAAAAAAAAGGGAAGGGGAAAGGATCTAACGTTATTTAGTTAACCTACATTTTTATGAATGAAGTGACTCGGATCACTCAGACTAATTGTTCTAGTCCTATTCTTTCGTCAGATACCATGAAAGGGTCTCATGAGAAAATGTTAGGCGAAATTGCAAAGATGGAGAATGAACTGAGAGAGGTGAAGGAAAAGCTGTGTACTTTGACAGCCTCGGTAGGAGAAAGCAAGAAAGAAGGTCCGCTCAATTATTGCATTTGACAAAACACAGTCCTAATGCTTTATGAACTGAGAGTTTAGGGCAAACACGAAGCATACGCCAAGCTGTGCGCAGCACCGAAAAGCACGTGCATACGTAATGGTTTCATTTCTCGATCATCGCTCTAATAGTTAAGTTCTGAAGTAGTAGCGCTACGCAATTTTCTGGCCGTGAAGTCAAGAAAACTACGATCTAAGCATGATAAATTCTACTGCGTGAGTTTCATACACGTAAGTTACGGTTTTTTACTTCTAACAGCTTTTTTTTTTGCTTTTCCGATTTCTCCAAAATTTTAGCTTTTGTATAGTTACGCGTTACACTCAGGTGTCAATGGGTGAAAGCAATCTTTTGGTACCTATCTTTTACTGACTGTATAAGGAGCTTGGATCCCCCTCGAGTTAATAGCAGACACGTACAATCACGCCAGAATCTACAGTCAACTGTGAACTCAAATGCACTCGATAAGCCGTGCTTACTTCTAGTAAAGTAACAGTTTTTCTGCGCATTGTTGCGTCGTCATTTGACAGATATTTAACGTGTCCTGTACCATACATAGAAATCATCTTTTCTTAGGGAAAGTAATTTTTCAAATTTCTGAACTAGTCTCGGCAGTGTGCTTTGGTTCCTTCAAGAAATTAGTGCGGTGCGCAGGTGACAACTGGTCCTCACAATTGCATTACAATTGCCGTTCTAAAGTTGCATTGTTTCTACTTTAATTCCTTTAATTACTTTAATCAGGCTCTGATCCATACCGGTTTCCACCGTTTTACGGAAATCGGTCAGAATTTTCATAATAAAAAATTTATATGTATATATTTTTAATAAAAGAAAACTACAAGTTGCAGCAAATATATTGTCTGTCCGACTCAAGAAGCCACGAAAAGGCACTTTAGGTAGTTAGAATTAAAAACATTTTCCGGGGGACCATGCCCCCGGGCCCACCTAGGAGCTTACGTCTTCGGCGCTCGTTTTGCAGTAAATCGGTGAAAATTTTTCCTAGATCTGCGCCTGTTAATACTAGGGGTAGGGTATGGAAGCCACTGTTTACTGAATACCTTCCGACTAGGAGCGGCAAACTGTCTTTCGCAAGACATTGCATAACATTTTCCTTTATATTTCACCCGTGATAACCCTGGAAACATAGTTGATAAAGCCATTTTCGTCTGTTTTCGGCCATAAAACGAGGGCTTCTTTTAACTTTAAAATTTGTCTCCAATCATACGGAAAAATCCAAGATTCAATGAAAGAAACACTTATGAGACTGGAGAACGAAATGAAAGAGATGAAGGAAAAGCTGGGTTCCCTGATAGCTTCAAAAGAAGAGAGCAGGGATCTAGGTAAGTCGTCCGGAAGATCTAGAGAGTACAGTTTAAAGGTTACACATTGCTACTAAGTTGAGGTCGATGTTAGAAACTAACAGTATAGATTCGACTGAATTTTAATCGAACATCTTTTGATCGTTACCCACTTTGAAAGAAATTCAGTCCTTTTAATTCATAGATCAGGTTTTTCATCATCAAAACTGAGGTGGTGTACGGCCTTCGACGACGGTGCATTCTGGGTCAGATGGCTTCGAGCTCATTTCTATATGAACTCCGGGCGAGTAAGGTCGGCATGAATTCCTGGTATTACCCTGGTATTTATGATAACGTTTAAGTGGGTATCGATACAGAGAACAGGCGTGGAAATTAAACAATCAGGCTTTCGGAGAGGTATCCTCAACTGGCTTAGCATAAGCCTTCCAGAAAACTTTATAATGAATAATCGGCCAACGTTCCCAGTACAGGGCCACAAATGTAACCAATGTTGACGTTTCTTCTCTCGACCATTCTTCTCATGGTTTTACTAGAAGTTGAACCACTTGCACGAGAGAGCAAACTCCTTCGAGCTGGTCTTTTATCGAAGTTGGTTGGCTTTCATCGTTTCCGCTGGTGCGGGACAGACTTAAAGAGAATGTACGGTCTAGAAAAAGTTTATCCCAGTTAGAACACTTTTTCCTCAGAAGTTTGAAGATAACTGCCATTTTGTCCAGTTTTCTTTGTATCAGCGACAAGAACACTTTGAATTGAAGATTCCTATTTTTACAACTTTCATGGTTAGAAAAACGCTGTCAAACTTAGTTCAGCGCTTTGTCCTTGTTGACCTGTTTGACCTTTTGTGAAAATAGTTTCTGATACTCCTAATGGTTGAAATGAGGTGAACTGTCGTGTGGTTGAATGTCAAAATAGATACTAAAATTCAAAAGGAAAACTTGTATGCCTCTACAAGCCACGGGATAGTGAAATATTAAAGAAAAGTTTGCCAGTAAAAATAACGTGCGAGGGCGTTTTTGTCAAACCCTGCGAAACCGTCGCCAGAACTGCCAAAACGAAAGCTTCCAGCGAGATATGCAGGTGTATAATTTTTCCTTGTTAACCCTCCCTTCGAACTGAAAGCTTTGCTTACCTTTTCCATATTTAACACAAATCTCAGTTATTTATTCTATGAATTTTTCAAACCCTTTTATTGTAAGCGAATAAATTGAAGCTCGAAATGGTGGTACACAGTGGTAAATTCTCAGTCGCCACCATTGACCCAAGCCGATTTTCAACATCGTGCCCCAGTGTATAAGTACATCTTGTGTTTCCTAAGTCTGTTATGAGTTCACTGGGTAAATTTTCTTTACCCCACCAGTCGCATTCTCCTGCGAAAAAAGGCTATATGACATTTAATGCATTGCCGGCAAATAAACAAGACAGACACATTTGCGACAAGTACAAATTATCCTTCGTCACGCAGGCGCCCATATTTCGCTATATCATATCGATTGGACATGATAAAAACAATATGAAAATATTTAGTGTCATTCAATCAACTACTTGACGTAATTATGCAGTGCTTATGCTTTCAAAAGAAATCGAAAGTTTCATTTTAGCTTCAATGACAGTGAGGTAATTTCTAATGTAAACACTGTATAGCGGAGGCGACTTTCTGGCGCGCGTCAAAAATAACAAAGCTCTACTTTCCACAAGTCGCGACATTTCAAACATTTCAGAATGAAAAATATTGCGTTGAAGCTAATTATAAGCAATAAAGATAAAAGCGCCATTGGAAATTAATGGTGAATGCTGAAACAAACAAAATTTGTTTCGTAGCAATTAACTTCTACCTTTTGTCTACGTTAATATTGGCAACCAAATGTTTCTAATCAATTTTGTCGGTGTTTACGCATACGAAGAATGATCTTCAAGTCTATCATTTCTTTTCCTTTCTTCTTTTCTCCCTCGCCGCTGTTTTTCTTGTTTACATCCACTTCAGCAGGGATATAATTTACCATGCTTGACTATTGCTACGTCATAGTTTCGTCATAATTTCGCCATAACCAAGGTGGCGGATTTCAATTTGAAAATGTCGATTTTTGGAACGTAATTGTTCGCTACTAAAACGCTTTTAGCTCAAATGAATGGCCAGTTAGGACAGTGCAAGCAAGGAACTATTGATTTAAGTAAACTTTTCTAGACCGTACCTTCCCTTTAACTGGGGTGTTCCCGGTACTGCCAAAACGCGTTCTTTTGCTCATTGCCACTATTGTAAATTTGGGGATAAACAATTTTTTCAGTCAAATCTGTCACAGTTTCTCCGCTACTGTGAGGCTATCTTACCGACTTCGCGGGAGCTAACAATCACAGCACCAAATTAGTAAAGCAAATAACCGTCAATTTCAAACGCAGTTTTCGGAGTAATAGCAAAAGGTGTGCTGAGGTACGATACATTCACTGATTAGTCCTATTTGTAGCGAGTAATTAGGTGTACTTTTTTGTCAAATGGAAGCAAGAAATAGTGAAAAAAATAGAGAATGGGGTGCAATTCACAGGGATTTGCACTCGGTAAAAAGGTCCTCCAATTCATATTAAAAAATGCAAAAACACAAATTGTATATTGTAAAAATGTCCTCCAATTCATATTAAAAAATGCAAAAATACAAATTGTATATTGCAAAAATAAAAATTGTATATCAAAACATCAGTAGCCTCAAGTTATTGAGGAAGTGTTTATTTTCCAATTCCCAGTGTTTCTAGTCCGCATAGCTTGGCATTAGGTGATAAATGGACTTGGACTTTCCTCTTCGAAACGCCTCAACCAAATATAAGACCTCCTAGTTGGAAATGTTTGAAAATAATACACCGAAATGCCTCAACCTCATAGTAAGTCTGCCATGTTGAAAACGTGCAAAAATAATGCACCGCGGTCGTAGTCCACAAAGCACCTGGTCAATACTCAAACTCGAGAATGTTGGGCAAATCATATTATTGCCATGGGATAGACTGGGATCCAAAGTGCTGCAAAACCAAAAATGGTAATTCATTATTCTAGTAATTTCTTTGGCAAAGGTGTGGAAGTCATACAATCGATTTAAATTTCTAACCGAATTCCAGACAAATATTACAATTTTTCCGCTTTCTTCAATCTTTTCTTACTTACTTTTTTTACTTATTCTTAATTTTTTACTTACTGACTTTTATATATGTAGGAATTTTCGATCCAAGTGAATTAATCAACAGAATTCGCCAACTATACAAGAGTCGCGAGGGACGGCTTTCACCGTTTCCATGGTGTGAAGAGTTTCAGTTTTTTCTTGGCAACATTTTTACAAGGCTTAAAGTGGTCAGAAGAAACAAAACGGGAAGAAAAGTCAAAGACATGTTTGTTGACATTTCGTCAATACTGGACCCGTATGAAGGGTGTTCAGCGCCCAGAACTGCGTTGATTGAAGGGGAACCTGGTATGGGAAAAACCACGTACTGCAAAAAGTACGTCTACGACTGGGCCACGAAAGAGGAAGAACCTCAGGGCTGTGGCGCAACAGCATTCAAAGCAGTGCTATTTCTAAATTGTCGAGACATACATTCTAATATTTGGGAAGCCATTGAGGATCAGCTTCTGCCCCGAGATATCGATGAAAAAGTCAAGCAAAATTTTTTTCAGTTTATTCGCGAAAATCAGTCCAGCATTTTATTGATACTGGATGGATTGGATGAGTTGCCTTCCAGCAAATTGCCAACTTTTTCGGAATGGATTGAAGGAAGGATACTCCCCGGATGCCACATAGTTGCAACAGCAAGACACGAAGCTGGAAAAGAGGTGAGAAAATGCTGTGACGCGCTCCTCGAAATCGTAGGATTCGCTGCAGAAGATGTTGACAAATATGTCATCAAATACTTCAAAGATAGTCCAAATTTAGCTACAAAGCTCTTGGAACGGATCAGGCGCGATAAAAACTTGAAAGAAATGGCAGTCAATCCTCTGAATACGACACTTCTTTGCCTTTTATGCGAAGAGTTTGATGGCACATTCCCTGAAAACAGAGCTCAACTATACTTGGATATGGTTGAATGTGTCTTGAGAAGATATCGAAAAAAGAAAGGACAAACAACGAATGTAGACCTAAAAAAACTTTACCAACCGCAATTGAATCACCTTGGGCTGGTAGCTTTGAATGGTTTATTTAATGACAAATTGGATTTTGATAAAAGAGAATTAGGAAACCTTGCAAAAGACTTGACTGAATTTGGATTTCTATCAGGGCAGCCTGGTGGCAGCAGATTGAGACAGAATATACATTATGCTTTCCTACATAAAAGTTTTCAAGAATTCTTTGCAGCATTCTTCATTTGTTCTAAGATTCAGGGGAAGGAAATCACTACTGAAGAACTAGTTTCCGATGAAAGGTGTTTCAGTGAACTTTGTCCAGTACTTTTGTTTACATGCGGAATTTTATCCACGCAATGCAGTGAAGAAGTTGTGCCTCTTATAAACAGTCTAGCAAACCAAGTCAGCGAAAATGAAGGCATAGGTACAAATGTTGTACTAGCGGCCATCAACGAGTGTAAAGGAGAACAATGTTTTCCCTTACAGTTGGCAAAGTGGTTTGGATCTGGTTTGAATCTTACCGAACTGGATTTGTCTCGGAGTTTAATAGGCGATACCTGTGCTACATTAATTGCTGAGGCAATCAAAGGCAACAAGACTCTGACCAATTTGAATTTGTCTGGCAATAGAATAACTAATGCCGATACTACATCTATTGCTGAGGCAATCAAAGTCAACAAAACTCTGACTAATTTGGATTTGTCTGACAATCTTATCACTGATAGCGGAGCTACATCTATTGCTGAGGCAATAAAAGTCAACAATACTCTGACCAATTTGGATTTGTCTAGGAATCAGATTAGTGATGCCGGTGCTACATCTATTGTTGTGGCAATCAAAGTCTACAAGTCTCTTACCACTTTGAATTTGTCTTACAATCGTATCAGTGATGCTGGTGCTACGTCTATCGCTGAGGCAATCAAAGTAAAACAGACTCTGACCAATTTGGATTTGTCTAACAATCAGATTACAGATACCGCTGCTACATTTATTGCTGAGGCAATCAAAGTCAACAAGACTCTGACCAATTTGAATTTGTCTGGCAATCCTATCACAGATCGCGGTGCTACATCTATTGCCAAGGAAATCAAAGTCAACAAGACTCTGACCAATTTAAGTTTGTCTGGCAATCTTATCACTGATAGAGGTGCTACATCTATTGCTGAGGCAATAAAAGTGAATAAGACTCTGACCAATTTGGATTTGTCTAGGAATCAGATTAGTGATACCGGTGCTACATCTATTGTTGAGGCAATCAAAGTCTACAACTCTCTTACTGCTTTGAATTTGTCTTATAATCGTATCAGTGATGCCGGTGCTAAGTCTATCGTTGAGGCAACCAAAGTCAAAAAGACTCTGACCAATTTGGATTTGTCTAACAATCAGATTAGTGATACTGGTGCTACATCTATTGCTGAGGCAATCAAATTCTACAAGATTCTGATCAGTTTGAATTTGTCAGGCAATGAAATAACTGATGCCGGTGCTACATCTATTGCCGAGGCAATCAAAGTCAGCAAGACTCTGACCAATTCGGATTTGTCCAACAATCAGATTAGTGATAAAGGTGCTTCATCTATTACTCAGGCAATTAAAGTAAACGACACTCTGACCAAATTGAATCTTTCTGGCATTGAAATAAGTAATGCCGGAGCTGCATCTATTGCTGAGGCAATCAAAAACAACAAAACTCTAACTAGTTTGTGTTTGGGTGACAATCGTATCACTGATGAGGGTTCTACATATATTGCTGAGGCAATCAAAGTCAACGAGAGTCTTACCTATTTGAATTTTTCTGGCTGTCGTATCACTGATGCTGGTGCTGCATCTCTTTTTGAGGCAGTAAAAGTCAACAAGACTATGATGGAGTTGAGTTTGCCCTAACTAATCAAAGTTAGCAAGACTCTTTCAATCCTATCGCTGACGCCGTTGCTACATCCATTGCGGAGGCAACCAATGTCAACAAGACGCTGACCAATTTGAATTTACTGGCAATAAAATAACTAATGCCCGTGCTACATCTATTGCTGAGGTAGTGAAAGTAAACAAGACCTTGACCAATTTGGATTTGTCTTACAATCAAATTAGTGATACAGGTACGACATTTATCGCCGAGGCAATCAAAGGCAACACGTCTCTGACCAATTTGAGTTTGCCTAACAATTATATCAGAGATGCCGGTGCTACATCTATTACTGAGGCAATTAAAGTCAACAAGATTCTGACCAATTTGAATTTGTCTTACAATTGTATGACTGAGCCGGTGCTACATCCATTGCTGAGGCAATCAAAGTCAACAAGAGTCTGACCAATATGAGTTCGTCTGGCAATCGTATCATTGATGACGGTACTACATCTTATGTGAGGCAATCATACAGTCAAAGTCAAGAATACTCGGACCATTTTTAATTTGTCGGGCCATGAAATAATTTTTGGGGGTTGACACGATTAAAGTAAACTTGACTGACTAATGTGAATTTGTCTGGGAATGAATTAGTGATACTAGCTACATCTATCGGCTAAGACAACCAAAGGCAACAAGACTGACCAATTTGAATTTGTCTCGTAATCGTATTGGTGATGCCGGTGCTACATAATTTTCAACTATGTAAGGATAAGGGTAGCTAAGGCCCTGTTTACAAGCAAGGAGGGTAACCCTTGTGCTAGGGTTACCCTAGCAGGCGGGTCAAAGATAGCCCGGGTTTACAAGCAAAATTTCACAGGTAGGGTTAACCTACCACCCGGGACAACTTACCTATGCTTGGTAACCGCAGGCATTGTTATCAATGTTCAAAGGGTCTGGAAACAAGTAAAAAGTTGTCCCGGGTAGGCGAGTTATCACCACCAGAGCGTTTACAAGGCAGCTAGGGTTACCCTTGCGCTAGGGTAACCCTAGCGCTCAGCTAGGGTAACCCTAGCTGCCTTGTAAACACGTCGATGAAAATAAGAAGAAATGTGGGAGCGTTAGGGTAACCCTCCTGCCATGGTAACCCTAGCACTAGGGTTACCCTACCTGCTTGTAAACAGGGCCTTAAAAAGTATTCCAAGCAAACTTTGAAACATTTTTATAAGTATCTGTCACGATCTGACAGCTGTACATTTTTTGTCCGCTAAACCAGCACTTTTTTTTTTCTTAAAAGAAAAAAAAATGCTGGTTTAGCAGACAAGTTCGAGTTAAATGAGTATCACGATGACTTTTCATATTCTCTGATTTTACGGGAAGTATTATTCTCTTTCAACGGCGATTAATTATTAACCTTAGAAAAGGTTTGTTAAGGCCTTGTATGGGGCAATGGGAGGTACGTACAGTGCACGCATTTTCAGTCCTGTCATGGCGTAAGTAAGTAGGTAAGTAAGGACTTAATTTATAGAGGGGGACACGTAACAGCTGAAAAGCTGACAAACCTGTGGCCCTCTAACTAGATTATACAGCATTACAAAAAACTGATAAATAAATAAATATATAAATAATTACAAAATTATTAGAAATAGCAGGATATATTAAAAATATTCAGAAAGATAAAATTGATTTATAAAAAATTAAAATTAGATAATGTGCTATTGCTTAATATTGTTTCAAAGTTGTCCAGGTTTTTATATGAGCTTATAAAGTGCTTTTTCACAGCTGTTTTGAATAATTTTATACTAGGCTTATTTTTGATATCATGGAGAAGGCTGTTCCATAACTTAACTGCGTCAACACTGAATGCCTTGCCACCATCGTTATTTCTTAGGTATTTGGGACACACTAAATTTAAATTGCTATGTCTAGTAGACCTATTGTGTACAGAACTGTTAGTCTTGAGCAAGTCTCTGATGTAAATCGGAACATCGCCTTTAAGGCTCTTAAAAGTCATTGTACACTTATTTAGTTTGATTTCATCAAAAAAAGGCAACCAGCCTAGTTTACTAAAGTTTACAACACTTCTAGAATAAGAGTTCACTCTAAGAATTACTCGGGCAGCCCTTTTCTGTAACCTTAGGAGACAGTGGAGTTCTTTAGCGTCGCAGATATTCCAAACCATGCTCCCGTACATAAGGACGGGTTTAATCAAGGCGTTATAGTATAAGAGTCTTTCTTTCATTGGAAGGTATCTCTTTATCTTTTTCAATAAACCAATACGCTGAGAAAGCTTGGCCTTTAGGCTAGAAATGTGGTCACTAAATGTAAGATCTTGATCGAGTGTTACACCAAGCAATTTATAAGAAGTTACTTGTTCTATTTTGGCCCCATCAAGGATCACTGACAGGTGATTGCCATCAGCTAATGATGAATGTAGCCTCTTTCCGGTGATAAGTAATGCTTTGGTTTTAACGGCGTTTAGGACCATCCCATTTTCGCTAGACCATTTACTTAATTTATCCATGTATTCTTGAAGACGTCGTTCCAATTCCAAAGGTGCATTACCGATATTAGCGCTGGCTTTAAATGTGGTGTCATCCGCGTAAGCATGAATAGTTGAGTCCGATCCAACAGCTTCGGGAAGATCATTGACGAAAATTAAAAACAGTAGAGGTCCTAATATGCTACCCTGAGGAACTCCATTGGTTAGCGTAAGTTGTGACGAAGTCGAGTTATTTACAGTAACACACTGTTTGCGATTGAGAAGATAGCTCTGCAATAGCTTTACAACATCATCTGGAAATCCATATGATCTTAACTTTACCAGGAGAATGTCATGATTGATCAAGTCGAATGCCTTGCTATAGTCCACAAAAACTAAGCCGCTGACGTTGTTCTTATCAAGGTCAAGAAGGACTTGGTCCAGAAGAAACAACAAAGCAGTATCCGTGGAGTGGTTTTTACGGAACCCTGATTGGAAGCGGTATAAAAGTGAATTTTCTGTTAAGTAGGTGTTCACAGCATTGAAGATGTGTCTTTCAAAGACTTTAGAAAGAATAGGCAAAATACTAATAGGACGATAGTTTTGAATATCTTGCTTGTTTCCTTGATTCTTGAATAGAGGTTTAACCTTTGCTATTTTCCATTGTGAGGGAAATGTACAAGTTTCAATACAGTGATTTATAATTTTAGCTATGGAGCATGATATTTCAGGAGCTGCAATCCTTAGAACTCTGGCACCAAGCCCATCGATTCCCGTGGCTTTGTGTGTAGGCATACTTATAAGATAATCGTTAACCTCACTAGGAGTTATTTGCGGAATAAGATTCTCAATTTGACTATTAGATTTGTCTGGTGGACCAGGAAGAGCATCATAATGAAGTACAGGTGCCGCCTTTATGAGACGTTTATATACATAAACGAAGAAGCGGTTAAAGCGTTCAGCGATTGAATGGTCATTCTTTATCAAGTTGTTATTTTCGTCAGCAATAGGGACGGAGTCGTCGTTATTCTTTGTATCTTTAGATAGGTCTTTAATTAAAGACCAAAGTTTCTTTGGACATTTTTTAATTTTTACTGAACTGAGTTTTAAAGTACTGTTCCTTCGCATTTCTTAGTTTCCTCGTCACTTTGTTTTTAACCAGTTTAAAAGCAGACCAATCTTGCTCATTTTGTGTTCTCCTGGCCCTCTTTAGAAGATTATCGCGTTTATTTATTTCGTTGTATAGATCATTAGTGAACCATTTCGGCTGATTGATTTTCTTCACACTCTTGGACTTTAAAGGTGCGTGATTATCAAGAATGTCATTAAAGATTTTGTACCAAGATTCAGCAATGTCATGGGCATCTCGAAAAACAAAGGAGATATCCCAAGGGGCTTCTCTTAAGTCTCGCAGAAAGCACTCTTTGTTGATTCTGTCGATATTTCTGTATTTGATTTTGGAATGTTGTTTACGTTGTGCATCCATGGTTTTGTAGCACCTCAAGATGGTGACCGTATACAGTCCCTTTCAAGTTTTCTCTTTTTCCCGATTGGAACACAAACCTTTGCATCAGAGTCGGGGTCACGGAACAGAACAGAACATGTTTCCCCCTTTTCCCAGTAATCCTCACTTTGCCGTTAAATATGATCAATTGCCTTTCACTGTTGAAGTAACTGTTAGTTGTACAGGGGCGGATATCTCTAACAAGAACGGAAGGTAGAAGGTCAGTGTTTCTTCACTTGAGAGATAGCTGGGGGCTAACAGTTGACGGAATTATAGAATTACGGATAACAATTACAGTTTATTAAACTATTGCATTAAGTTACTGAATTAACGAGTTATAATACAATGAGAACTTAAATAAGATTGGTTATGTACATTTCTGTATACATTAAGTACAAGTTATAAACACCACACCAGAACATGCATCACATTTGTTAAAAATACTTAAAAGTGAAAAAGTCTTTGGTGCGCTTCGTTCTACAGGTAGTAGCGTTGCTGTAAAAGTACAGCTGGTTTGATTTGTGCCTTAGGGTGTTAGGACAGGTATCGTGTAGGGGTATTGGTAGAAGAGGGTGGTTTAAGTCCTTCATTTTGTACATGTGCTATTTAGGCAATAGCGAAAATCAGACCTGAAAAAAATCAGGCCTGTACGGGATTCGAACCACTGACCTCTGCGATACTAGTGCAGCGCTCTACCAATTGAGCTATCTACTGCGAAGGATCGTGCATCATACGTATTTAATACCGCAGTTCAAAATATATGGACTTCATATATTTTATTGTAACTGATTTATCATCACGGGTTTATTACGAATCAACTTAACGGCTTGCTCCCAGTTGGCTTGTTAGCTCAATTGGTAGAACGCTGCACTAGTATCGCAGAGGTCAGTGGTTCGAATCCCGTATAGGCCTGATTTTTTTCAGGTCTGATTTTCGCTATTGCCTAAATAGCACTATCTACTGCAAAGGATCGTGCATCATACGTATTTAATACCGCAGTTCAAAGTATATGGACTTCATATATTTCATGGTATCTAACCCGAATAAGTCGCATAAAGATCTCGTGATCGTTAAACTTAACTACCGCTGTCTTGTCCTGAGGCTTTTCCATATTAAAAAGTGCTTTTATTGTTAGTTCCCAACCTAGAAACCAGGCTCAATCATGCGCGGAACATTTATCTTGCTCTCCGAGTCACTCGATCATTCTGCTAGAGTACTGTGGTGTTTGATGTATGGCATATGCATCCGCCATCTGAATTAGAAGTGAGGCCTATCACCTCGGCTGATCGTTCAAGATGGCAGACGATAGAAAAGCGCACTAAAATCGTAAAGCTCGACTTGTAAGGCTCGAATGCACAGATTTCGTCCATCTTCATCCCCCCCTCCAAAAATAAATAAATTGATGCGAAAGACAAATGAGCTATTTGGGTCTCTAAAATCTATTCAACAAGGAGTTTAAGTATCACTTGTAAGTAATGATCATGTTGATTTGAGGCTAGAAGTTTGACCTCCGGAAAATCAGGAATAGTGGTCTAGGATCGCGATTCAGGAATGGAAGATTGAGGACTCACATTTACTTTTACCATCATTATTAATACCACCTTTATCATTATAATCATTATTTTAAAGTTTTTTTGTCTGAATCCAAAGAAGTTTACACGCTTGTGAAAACTCAGAAGAGACAATATCTTGTACAGATTAGCGGATAAACACCAGCACTGAGTGTTCCAGAAAGTTCTTTCGCAATTTTTTAAAAATTCTATAATAAAGACTGCTTATGATAGCATGCATGCACGGCTTGAGAATGCGACATGAACTGATTTACAGTATGTTGTTGCGAAGCCTTGATGCACCTCTACGTTGCAATGATACTTAGGCACACTGCGGATCTGATAATATAATTGACATCCGATCTGTTGTCGACTGATGAGCAAAGAGGAAAAAGGTTCGCTCTATTTGCGATGTCACACTCATCGACGGAATAGTTCATGAAGAACTCTCGAATTTCATTTTAAACAAAGAACTTGCGGGGCATTTTAGTTTTGATCCTGATCACAGCTAGGGTTAAATTTCCGTACTCAACTTCTTCGCAAAGTTGTTTATTTTGAGAGTGTTACATCAGTAAATGTTTTACTTTGTCTGCCGCAAGAGCACTCGTCCAGTTGAAACATTAACAATGGAAACGCAATGACTTTCTTCTGAAGGACTCCTATCAGTAGATTTTATTGGTCTTATTGAATGCGGTCTTCGAATAATTTCGCAACATGAGTAGGTTTCGAAGGTTCTCAAGTCCGTCAGCCATGAACGGCTGACTTTCACAGCTGATATTTGATAAAATCAGAAAGTTTTTTCTTGTATTCTTATTGTATTGTGAAGGTGTAGTCTGATCGTCCGGGTGAGTGTAGTCCTGAGAAGGACTGCTGTCGGTGGTAGTGACTGACGTTTCGACAACCTGTGCGGAAGTCATCATCAGAGTCAAGTGAATGATTGTTGTAAGTAGAATGTTCTTATTCCAGTTCGTGTGAAATGATCGGTTGGTTTTGCCGTGATTTTATTGGCTGTAAGACTCAAGTGACGTAAGTCGGTCGTGATTGGTCTGTTTCGATCTGTCGGTAAAGTTAGGTCGTCACCCGGTCGATCAGACTACACCTTCACATGTTACCCCCGGGTTCAAACCATTTACTGCATCTTATTGTATTGTTTAAAATGGGTCTGTCCCGCTCAGACTGTGCCGAACAAACTTAAGTAAACAGTTTTTGTTTAATCAATACTAGCGACAGTATAATGTTAGAGCAGGCAATCGTAATTAGTTTAAAGGAGGTTATTCAAACGAAACTGAAAGTAAAATTTTCCATTTCTCAATCTTGACGCTATCTTTGCATATCGCAATGGACAATTGCTATCAAGCAAAAGTTTCCATTTACTCCTGGTTTATTGTAAGATCTTTTAGTATTCGTTATTTACCTGTGTGGTGCTTTTGAGTACTCAACAAATCACACACTGAAGCAGTGTAGTTTAGCTTACATAAATCTTACCCCAATTTACCCTTAACTTGAAGCATACGAGAAAATATTCGATCATTTGGATGGGGAATACAAGAAAGACAATAACAAACTAAATTACGACTGACACAACCAGAGTAAAGCGCGCGCTCTGATTTGTCAACAGCTATTCACTGTACACCATTTGCCTATGGGTGTACGCTGCTGATGTGAGCAAATGTTTCCAAGTGAGTAAATGTTTCATAGGAAACTGTTTACTTAAATAATGGCTGGAGTCTCTTCTGCCGGAAATGTGGAAATGTCCTCGAAACTGCGGAAAAATGAGACAGAAATGCCATCCTTTAAATCATTTGATTTCTCACTTCCTGAGCCACCTGCAAAGAGAACTGCGAGTTCAAGTGAAAGCGAACTTGAATGGCTTGTAAGTTAGCGGCACTCCAAAAAGACAAAAGAAAAACAAATTGGGCTGTGTCCACATTTAAAGGTAATAAGCAGCTATCAAAGATAACCTGGCACTTTTAAATAGGCTTCAATAAAGCTAAAAATAAGACGAAATTAGTTGTTGAAGCCTTTACTAACGAGTTAAATGTTTGTAACCGTGGGACCCCATTTAATGCTGTACGTAACCAATCTCGACGAAACGTTTTAAATTTCCTTTGTTAAAGAGCGTTTACTATGATTAGGGGTTAAAATAAATTGAAAATTCAAAGTCTTTAAAAAAGAGAATTTTGAAAGACCATTTCTTTTTCTGTTAATTTCAGCTTGGTGTACAGAACAAAAAATTCAAACCCTGCTTAAGGAGATGAGCATCGACCAGCTGGATCAAACCCTACGATGGTTTCATGCAGAAGCCAGAACAAAAAAGGGCGAATATTACAGCAAATCTACCTTACTGGGATTCCGTCACTCAATGGAAAGATACCTCAATGCCCTTCCTTTAAACAGAGGCCTAAAACATTTCCACTGATTCAAGATTTTCAAGATCAAACTTGATGCTAGATGCACAAATAAGAAGCCTTTAGCGAAGCGGCAAAGAAAGTGTCACACACAAACCTGCTATCGAATAGGAAGACCTCCAGAAGTTGAAATCCAGCAAATTCTTTTCATTGTCTCAACCACTTTCCCTGCTGAGGAACGTTTGGTTTCATGTTGTCCTTTTTTTTTTTTTTTGCCGAAGGGACCGTGAAGGTCAAAGAAGCTTGATAACTAAGAGCTTCACGCAACAATGAGCCACGATGAAATATCAAAGAATCATCCTGGAGGATTGAACGATGGAGAGAGCCCAGAAAAAGAAGTAAGAATGTATGAAACACAAGATCAAGGTGACGGCTCCAAGGCGCTGAAGCTATACCGGCAGAAAGTCAATCCAAAGTTCTCTGCCTTTTCAAGTACAGTCCGAAGAAAAACACCACAGCCTAAGATGCAGTTTGGTAGGAGGCACGACCGCTTGGAATACACAGCCTCGCTAAAATGATGAAAAATAGTAGAGATGACAAAAAGTAGAGAAGTGGCCGCTAGTTTCGCCAATATAACGGGAATTACATCCCGCACAAGAAAATTGATAAACTACCATGAATTTTAGAGCATCAGGAGTATATTGGCGAAACTAGTCGCCATCTCATGCTGGGTGATTTAGCTGTGAGGAATTACATTCAGTTTTCCACTGAAAAGGATGATCAATATCCCATATTGCGTAATTCCTTGGAAATTGGGATTGTTAAGCTGTGTAACATACATTTGGACAAATTTACTCATGCAAGTGTTTCTAAATCAGGTGCCCTCTAGTTGTGGGCTGCTACTCAGTGATTATTGTGAACAAAGTGACCCGAAAGAGTATCTTTCCCCTATTTCATGTGTCGCTGGTTCCTAGTGTAGTCATGGACTTGGTAGTCTTTGCTGACGTGATAAAACACTGATCACCATATTGATGACAACAATGCAGTTTTATTGCTTGTAGCAATATGTAGCTGTTGTCGTTTCTGGGGTGGTTGGGCGGATTATGCTTCTGTAATTATGCTTCTAATGACCAGGTTGACGCAGTGATATTTACAGGGGTGGTAAGCGGAGGTTGCATTGGTTTGCTTTGATGTTGCACAATAGTTTATATTTTTGTGCTTGGTTTTTGATCAGCTTCTGCCCTGTGACATCGATGAAGAATTCAAACAACAATTTTTTTCAGTTTATTCGTAAACAACAGTCCAGCATTTTACTGATACTCGATGGATTGGATTTGTTGCAAATTTCCAATGTTTGCGGAATTGATTGAAGGAGGGTACTTCCCACGTGACACATAGTTGCAACAGCAAGACACCAAGCTGGAAAAGAGGTGAGAAAATAGTGCGACACACTGCTCGAGATCGAAGGATTCGCAGAGGAACATGTTGACAAATTTGTCAACAAATACTTCAAAGATAGTCCGGGTTTAGCCACAAAGCTCTTGAAACAGATTAGGCGCGATAAAAACCTGAGAGAAATGGCAGCCAATCCTCTAACCACAGCACTTCTTTGTCATTTCTAAAAGGAGTTTGATGGCACACTCCCTGAACACAAGGCTCAGCTGTACTTGGATATGGTTGAATGTGTCTTGAAAAGATATAGAAAAAGGAAAGGACAATCAAAAGCCAATGTTGACCTGACAAACCTTTACAAACCGCAATGATCGAATCGCCCTGGTTTTGTAGCTTTGATTGGCTTTCGTAATGACAAATTGGATAGGGTCTAAAAGTACTTGCGAGTGACCACGAGTGACCACGAGGGACCACGAGTGAGATTAAATGAAAATATCTCAGTTTTGTTACTATGACATCACTACGTAGTCAAATTCACATCATTTCATCAAATACCTATTATAAAGGAGACTATTGATTGGATATTTTCCGCGGCATACGTCCGATAATTGAAAAAAGTCCAAAAAATATATTTAAAAAACCATAACTACAGCAAAACGTATACTTATATAATATTTTATTATATTACCACGGTAACTTCATCCTCGTCGTCTTACATCCCTTCGATCTTCCTTTTTTCCAAGACTTTCCTTTTTGTGGGAAATATCTTTACGCGTCTTGTTTAATAAGTCAGCCATGACCGAACTTGACAAGAAACGCGCAAACCCATTCTAAAGCGCGCGGAAACGCCCAAAATGTCCCCCATGCCGTCTAGCTGCCTCGTTCCCATGGTTATTGTTGTATATTATTTTTAGAATCATACGGAGAGGTTAGGTGCAATAAAAATTTGTCGTGATAAACATATATTCATACGAATTTTTCACGACCCAAGCGATATATAAGCTAAGAAAATAGCCGGACTATTACTTTGACGCTAGGAGTAGTGAGTTTACGACGCAAAGCCCAATGAAGTACCTCTCCAGACACCGCAGTACATTTAAAAGTTGAATGGAATTTTCCAAAGTGAAGGGTTGATCATTGACATCATTGGGTTGTCAAAATAGAGCCAAATGAAATGGTCATGTAATATTTGACTATTCTTAAAATCGTTTTCGTTTTCGACCTATCGTAACTGCAATCTGTAATGTATAGTCTACACTGCAAGTTTTTAAATATTATCGCATCTGTTTTTCAAATCGTCCGCTCTACATTTATACGGCGAATAACTTCAGTTTTCGTGAGTAAGTCATTATTTCATGAACTTAAGTGAAAATGATTTCGTAATGACGTCACAGTAAGAAAACTGAGATATTTTGATTTAATCTCACTCGTGGTCACTTGAGGTCACTCGTGGTCACTCGTGGTCACTCGTGGTCACTCATAGTCACTCGTGGTCACTCGTGGTCACTCGTAAGTACTTTTAGACCCTCTCGACAAAAATTGGGTTTTGATGAGAGTGAATTGGAAACCATGCAAAAGAATTGACTACATTTGAATGGTTTGCAGGATTCTACATTTGTTCTCAGATTCATGGTAAGGAAAGTACACCTGACGGACTAGTCCTCGATGAGATGTATTTTGGAAAACTTAAACAAGCACTTTTTTTTCATTATAATGATAATAATAGTCAGTCAGAACTGGCTTTGATTGCTCATGCTCTGGAGGTAGTTTGCTTTAGCAGAATAGAAGAAATGTAATACATCGATGTTGTTAGACTTTCATCATTAGAGGAATGATATAAACACATAGCAGACAACTTTATTTTACTTTCTGAGACCTTCACACTTTAAATTCCTTTTGTAAAAGTTCTGTCCTAAGAAAATGCTGAATGAATTGAACGCTTATGAAATGATGGACTAGGAATAACTAAGAATTATCTTTGAATAAAGTTTCAGCTTTTGAATACAAATGCATAGCTTCTTGACCAAAAGGGAAAATGTTCCATCCACAAGCAAAGATCTCAAGCATCAATTAACAAACTTGAAAGTCAACTTGACGAAAACATGGGAACTTCTTTTACGAGGAAAGACTTCCAAGACACCTCCTGAACCACTCGAGATCATAGGGAGGAAAGAAAAACTGAAACTATTGGGTGTTACCTTTTAGCAAGTGCCAGTTAATTGGGACACTCATATTGATTATCTACTTAGTAAGGCTAGCAGTAGGTTGTATATTTTGAGAATATGTAGATATTATGGCCACCCTACTGAGAATTTGGACTTACTTTTTCAAAGTTTGATTCTTTCAGTTTTTACATATGCTATTAAGGACTGGGGGTGTGCTTTTTATAGTAAATATTTAAGTAGAATTGATAAGCTCTTTGCCAGGTGTTATAAGCTGGGTTACTGGTTAAAGCAACACAGTATCTTGGATATTCGTTGTAATAGAGATAAGAAATTATGGCAAAGGATCTCTTCCACCAACACTGCGTTGAGCGATCTCTTACCTCCCCAGAGAACACGGCAGTTGAGAACTGGGTCGCATAATTATATTTTGCTTAAGGTTCAGACAAGCCGTTTTAAATCAGTTTTTATTAATAGATGTCTTTTCAATAGTAATTAATACCTTTTCTTTTTCCTTATTCATTCTATTCATGTTAATTGTTGCACGTCTGTTTACACCATAATTCTTAATAAAGACCTTTATTATTATTATTATTATTATTATTATTATTATTATTATCATTATTATAAGACTTAAAGCGAACACGTGGCCCGACCCAGGTGCAATGTTTTCGGAATAAATCATTACTGATACTCTCCAAGGGTAGGGAAGGGTCTACACCACAGTTATAATCAAACTTCTTTGCTGGTCGTCGTTCCTTTGCTAATGGCACGAAATAACGAACCTTCTTGTCTGGTATGAATCGCGTAAAAAGGATTAAAAGTTTAATTTGATTTCAATTATTGCTTGAACAATTATGCGTTACGACTATAACACATTTGTGAATCTATTTCCCAAAAATAGTGTGAGAGCTACAGCATTGCCATGATAAATGACTCCTCGGCATAGCAATCACATCAACTAACGTTGGCGATCCCATCTTCAAATTAAAATTGACTGACATAACATCAGTTTAAACAGTTTGAACAAAATACCATTAAAATCCTTAGCATTCTGTTGGTGTGAGAGCGATTCGTAAGTAAAGGTAATAACATGATTTCGAGCACGAGTAAAGCTTTCAAAGATAAGAAAATTGCACGAGCCCGCAAGACAAAT
The DNA here is from genome assembly GCF_964205215.1 of Stylophora pistillata. Classification (NCBI taxonomy): domain Eukaryota; kingdom Metazoa; phylum Cnidaria; class Anthozoa; order Scleractinia; family Pocilloporidae; genus Stylophora; species Stylophora pistillata. Next base: position 10,168,335 of record NC_142525.1, read on the forward strand.
TCGAGTCTGAAAAATTTACAAGTACTTTTTTAAACCAAATCGCATTTGAAATCGTGTATTACTTATTAGTGATTTACATGTAGAAAGCATCATAGAAAATGAAGAGACGAAATGCTAATGGCGCACGTGCTGGAGGATACGTTGTTTCATTGTTTGGATTTTTAATTTTTAACAGCAATAATGTGTTAAGTTTTCCCCCAAGAAAGCCATAATAGTGGGATGGGGTGGGGAGGACAGAAAATTGACTGCTGCTAAAACAACGCTTCTATGCTCCCTCACTTCTCCCACACCCCTCCCCCCTACATCCGCTCCTCACCCTAAAAGAGCCCTAATTCCTCCGTCAATTACCTGGCCACACAGCTTTAAACAGAAAGAATATCGCCCCCCTCCATCACACTTCATTTGTGTTGCTGTCAAAACTAAGTAGTTATACACTGTGTTTGTAAAAGTAGCATATTATGCTTCTAGCATTTATTATTATCTTTTTTTAGACTTAACTCAATATTAAACGTTTTTGTTATTAAATTGTACTACTTTTTCCTAAAATATGATTTTCAGAAAAGAAACACAAAACACGTCGAAAATATATTGCTGCTAGGAAAACGGCTCGCTCCCAACCATTGGCCGGACTGCCAATGTCTTTATTCGAGCTAATAAAAAGGAATTAAATGATACGTAAGAGATCTAAGACGAAAGATTCATAAAAATTGCATAGAAGAGAACTAAAATGGAAATAACGAGAGTCCTGACTTACTCCTGTAGCGTTGTCCAGTCAAACTGTTTTCCGATCAAAAACTGACAAGTGGGTCAGGAAACAGTTCAACAGGTATAAGCAAAGAAAACGTACTTTTCAAAACAGGCTCACCTATGGATCAAAGGTTAATTTCCTGGCTTACACAGCTACGCCTTAAACTGTTAATCACAAGTCAATTATAAATCGAATATCAGTCAACGTGTTAACTTGAACAGGAAGAGCTATTACCATTTAGTCTAGGACGCATGTATACATTGATTATTAATAAGCTTGCATATGATATCCTCTTTATCATGAGTTATAGACTCGCTTGGATGAAAGATGAGTAACTGTTGGACTTAGCACCCGACTAGACGCGGTTAAGTATGAGAGAATGAGCGATGAAAGCGGGTACTGGGACCGACGCAATCTGTACCTGCGGTGTACTCAGTGCTTTAGACAACAAACCACTCAGTATTGTCTCTCTTCCCTCAAGACCTTGCAAAATTGAAGTAGCCTGAACCATGGACTGAACTTGAAAATAATCAATCCTAGAGAGCAATAAGTCATGTCTCTGCCAATGTTCTCTGCTGAAAACCTTAAAATATGCTTATTATGGTAGCAGCGCTACTTTAAAAAACGCAAAAACTATATAAGCTCGGCGAATTTATAAAAAAAATACTGATGCGCGTCAGAGTCAACGTATAGCCATCTTATTCTGTGAGTCATTTAAAGATTTTTAAGATATCAATCCGTTATATATCGGAGAGGGAATGAGGGTATTTTTTTTGGACGGGGGAGTGGGGGCATCGCATTGTTTTCAGACGAACGAAGATTAATCATTCATCGCCAGCAGAGTATACAGTGGGTAATTAACTGCCAATGAGAAGGAAGGGATATCATTATAATATTACAGAACCTTATGGGGGATCAGGTCAATTTTTTCACAATAAAACCAATATCCTTCACCCGCACCGCGCAATAAATAACGAGCGGCCCCTGATAACATGAACTTGATCTTTCTGAGTGTTTTACTCAAGGTTTTAAAGAAAGTATAGGAAGACAGACACATCACTGATAAGTCTAGGCAGAAAAACGCTATCTGGCGCTGGAACGCCAGATATTAGAAAAAGCCTAAGACTCTATTAAAAAAAAACAACAACAAAGGAATATATTAGAATCATAGAAAGTAAAATTACCTTCCTTTGCGAGAAAAAAAAGTCCAAAATAGAGAAATTATGGTAGGCCTCGACGTCAGTGCAAGAGCCCGAAAATTTGCCGTGCAGTTTAAGTAAAGTTGCGTGACCTGTGGCGAGATGGAAGTAACTTTAACGATACGATCAGAGGCGTAGCAAGTCATTTTTGGCTTGTAAGCTTGTTCCATATCTCGTATGTATAGTGCAGCTCGGGAAGGCATATATGTTCCGAGAAGCGATAAATATTCCGAGTAAAGTTTGTAAGCCCGGTCTGACTAGCTTAAAGGGAGCTAAGCACCTGACTATAGTCTGTCTGCAGCTTTAGGAGAAAAAAAAAAAAAAACAAAGGTTGCTTATTGGTTATGTGCACCTAGAAGGGGTCCTATTATAATTTTTTAAACACGATGTTTATTCCTGAGGCCGAAAAAAACCCATCGCAAAGTTAGTTTGTCATTGCGTGACTGTTACTCGGACGTTTTACGTGTCTAACCATTTTTTGATGTAAAATTACTAAATGAATTGCATTTGGACCAACTGTTTTACTTCCAGCAGTCGTTTGTGGTCTAGATTACGAGCAGGAAAATGCTTTAGCGAAGATCGGAAAACATTAAACCTTATCAGTTAAGGCGGAAGTTGCTACTTTCGTTCGCGAGAGGAAACTGAAAGTGAAACCTTTTCCGCACAGTTTCTTACAGAATGAATTGCTTTCTCTAATTTGTAAATGTTTTTCGGGTACTCGAGTCAGGCATTATTTGTCGATGAAATTTTTTCATCAAGATTATTGCGCCATCCATTTCAATTCGATAAACCACGTAACATTAGATCACAAGTAATTTTTGGGACAAATTAGAGCAGCCTCATTGTATGACAGGGGAGGTGCGGTGGCCTCATGGTTGGTCCGCTGGACTCCAGATCGAGTAGTCCGGGTTCGAGCCCCAGCCGGGGACATTGTGTTATGTTTTTAGGCAAGACACTTTACTCTCACACTGCCTCTCTTCACCCAGGTGTTTAAATGGGTACCGGCAGATTTAATACTGGGGGGTAACCCTACGATGGACTTAAGCATCCCATCCAGGGGGGAGTAGAAATACTCTTAGTCGCTTAATGCCACAAAAGCCGGAGTTAAGCGCCGGCCTGATGGGCCACTTGGCTCGTAAACAGACTTTACCTAGCATATGACAAGATTATGAATTAACTAAAATTCCACAAAATGTGATTCTTCTTTGATTCACAGAGCTAATAAATTCTAATAATTACAAAACACAGTAACTTTTACTTTGTTAGCAGTAGGAGTACCAACTAGCAGCCACACTGATCAGTGTGCTGATGTTAAATTATGCACTGATCAATTTGAAGCTTCGATGTCCCTTCCTCCGGGAAACCCACATACATTTGATTTTAGTCAGTTCCCGGGGCTTCGGCTGGATGGGATGGGGAATTTGAACCAAAAGTGTCAGGTCTTTCTAGGGAGGTACATGTGTTTCATCTAGTAATATGGAGGTGTCTAAAAGGTAAAGAGTTCATGACTTTACCTTTCACTCTTAAGAGTGACAAGCATCTAAATTCTCCCAGCAGTGTCACTGCAGAATCAAACATTCAGGTCATAAGAATAAAAGAAATGATCACAAACTCAAGCTCTTGATTTTCTAGACAAGCTCTCCATGTAAGTACTGACAGCAATGTACAGAAAACAGTTTGGATAACTAGCTTACTGGTGTTTTAAGGGTTTAAATTCAAAGGGTTAAGTTGTCTACAAGGACTTGGTTTAGCTTGAATAGTTAACTTGAATCAGATGCTGGTCAATGAGAAGAAAATCATAGTCTGCAGTGATCTCTTCTTATACAAATACCTGCGCAGCAAATTTGGGACTTACATAGGACACTTGAACACAATTTTGGCCCTGGGGGGGGGGGGGGGGAGGGATTTGGACAAACTAATTACCTTCCAAAGGTTAAGTGCTGAGGGGGTTTACTCTAAGGAGGTGACTGTTGAGCCATTAAATTGATTAACACATCCCTCGTACTATTGTAGTGAGCTTAATTGGTAGTATGTGCACTAGTATAATACAAGACTGTCTCTCTTCCTATACACAAAGCACATATTTGCCCAAGGTTCCCAAAAACTATCAATTTTTTCATTTTCTATTTGACAGCTAGATGACATATTTACATCTTAGACCTCCTTAGTTCAAACTTAAACCTGCTGCATTGTAAACTTAGCAGACACATGCAGTATCCATGAATTGAAATATCTGAGGGTCTCAATTACCATTAATAGAATTAATTATCTTTCAGCTTTCAGCATAAACCAGCCTTACTCAGTTGAATGTTTATGTTTCTGAGGTTGTCCTTTTTTCACTTCATTACAATTGCCCATACTAGCATCTTAAATGTAAGTTGTTTGACTGCCTTTATCTCTCGCATTTGATTAGTATGATATTGTTGATTTTATTTTTCAGAAATAATGAGATGCTCATCATTCCTGATCCACATGTGATTTCCTGAAGGCATGAATTTTAAACAGGGTAGGTATAGATATTCTAGCTCTTTCTTTAAATCTCTTTTTTGTAACACTTTTTCCTCTCTAAATCTGATTAATACATATATATATTTTAAAGATATCTTATTATGTCATATAACTTTCATGGGACTACTAAGTGTTTATGCATTATTATAATTTCATTTAACTCTGAATACTGGAACATACTTGGTGAAAATTCTAAAAGAAATGTACGGCAGGCACATTGCATCAATCTTTACTCTAGTTCAATCTTGTTAATTAACACCAGCCAGGTGTATATTATTTGCCTATGCTTATGGTGTGGTCATCTTTCAATTACTGTGTTGCACCATGTTTCATTACATTAAAATTTGCAGCTGTCATCTAATTTTTATGAAGTTGCTTTGGTCATTCCAGGGGTAAATGACCAATAAATGCGGCAACTGCCTCATTCTCATGCAAGTTTTGCTATTTCGTCAGCTGATGTGAATCTTGGGAATTTTCATTATAAGCTCCAATGATATTGTCTTTAATTATAATACTTATAACCTTACAGCACCATTAAATTCCTTTATTTGTGGGTCATTTCTTTCATATTTGATGGATATTTGTTCTGCTACTTCCGTATTTAGACCTTTTGGGATTATCCATGATTCAAGGGTCATTTTCTTAAATGTCTTATACAAGGTAGGAGGATCGACTTAAACTGCTTTTTTTGTCTCCTCTTTTAAACTTCCCTTTATAATTGTGTCAATTTTTATAATTTGGTTTTTTTTTAAGATTACTTTTGTTGTCTTTTGATACGTTTTAAATTCTGCATCATGCTCTTGTTAATGTCATAACTCATGGTAGTATTATATTGTTTAAGTAATGTTGTGATCTTTGGTTATATCAGCTACACAGTGGTGATTTTAATGCTTACACTTGATCTTGTAATTCTGAATCTTTTTTAGTTAGTTTTGTTTTTAGCTAGGTAAATTTTTTAAACTAGTTTACTTTGTTAATCAACTGTCCAAAAAGGGATTCAATTTATGGGGTGTGGTAAAAAATAGGGAAATGGTTTTTTGGGGGTTCTTGAAAAAGTACAAAAAATCCCCTCTGCAGTTTTCCTGGCATTTCTCTCTTGAATTCTCCTTTTGCACCCCCTTGACCGCCTTTCCTATTCCACCCTCCCCTATCATGGCAACATTTTCAGACTAACCCCCTACATATCGCCCACATATAGTTTATAATTCTACGTTAGTTAATTAAATTGAATTAAGTTAAGTTTTTTACCAAGGATTATTTGACCATCCAACCACCAGATTTATCGCCCATTATCCCAACCATTTGACCACCAATGATTCAGTGGTCAATCTTTGTCATATGTTTTTTTGCTCCCGGGCCCAACTTGGCCAAAATGTTAATTGATGCAAAACTGGAGCATGCCCAGTTGGGTCCAAATTGGATTTAGCATCTAAAGCATGGCTTTGTGTGTTGATGAAGAACAATTATATAGAAAACTGGAATAACTTAAGCGATCAAAACCAGAAAAAAATAAATTTACTGTTAGTATTTATTGATGATGAGCTTTATAAGAATGCCAAGATATGGCTTCTAAATTCAAAGAAAAATCGTGAAGAATGTGGCTTATGAAAGCTGGGAGTTTAAGCAATCAAGCAAAAGGAGTGGAAATTAATGAAGATTGTAATTCCCAGACAAGACCTACATTAAATCTTTAAACTGATGTGCACTCCGGCTCATGCATGCAAATGGCTCCCCAAAGAAGAAATAAGACAGAAGATTACCTAGAGAAAACTAATATGCTAAAATGTCACAGCATGTGCACAGTTGTTTGTTGGACTATGTCACCTACAGAAAGTCCGCATGACACATCAAACAAAGAAATTGATGAAAAATCCTACTCTGGCTAGTTGACAAAACATCACCATTGCATCCTAATGTACTGCTTGGCAAAGCAATTTCAGTTGAAAGAAAAAATTAAGTGAAGACTTCACCCAAGTTTAGAAAAAACTCAATACTAATTCTAGTTAGACTAGTGAAATACTCCAAACGTAACATGCAGTTTGACACTACAAAAGATGTAACATTCACAAAAGCGTGCAAAATGGTGGACAATCAACACTCGTATTAAACATTATCAAATAATTTTCCAATTTAACGCGTGTTACAGAAGGACTGATTTTGGTCAAAGAATCATCATTTTTTCCCTGAAGTGATGTATTACAAACAATGTATTTGGCATATAAAGTCACCCTAACGCTAATGCTAACCCCAACTTTAACTCAAACCCTAACCCTTAACTGAACCTTAAAAATACTTAATTCAAAGAATTACCTGTTTAAAACAAGAAACAATTACTAAGTGATAAAAAAAACTCACTTAGAAAGTACAAACTAGATAAAAAATAAAATCACCTGGCCAGGAAAAACTAACTAGTGAGATAAATACTCATTGGAAACAAAAATTAACTGCAACAGTACAGGTTTGTGGAGTGCCTTCAACAGTATATTGACTCAATGGATGTTTTGACCAATTTGTGATTGATGCACTTGGACATTAAAAACCCCAGAGGTTCAAGTCTGAGTCGCATCTCTTTGGTCACTGGTTAAGAAATTTAGACCAAGTTATAATGAGTTTCCCCTATTTAAATAGGAAGAATATATGTATCACTAAATAGATTAAGGATGCTGAGCATGACCATGCTTATCTTTTCAAATGAGCTGTCCATTGTGAATGTGGTGAAGTTGATCCTTAAACTAGTCTTTCAAAGTACCCTCTAGCAATTACATGTACTAATTGTTATCATGGTGATTTTGTGCAAATATTGGTTGTGGTATTGGTATAGTTTTCCAGGGTTAATTGTTCATTAAACTGCAAGTGCTGGAGATCAACCTGTAAAATTTGTGCTTGTTTTTTTACCTGCACTAATAAATCTCTACCAAAATGATGCTATTGTGATGCTCATTATACTTGTATAGTTGTTGTCCTTGAAAGTGGTGGTGCATATTATGTTGATTTGTTTCGCGAGAAGGAAATCAGTTGGCGAGAAGTTTAACATAAAAGATAATTTAATGGGAGACGATCGCTAATACATACATAGAGCATATGGAATAAATTAAAGCTCGCACATAGTCATGGTCAGTCGTGCATGCAATGTGGGCATACTCGCTAATACATCAATATATTATGCTTCGGAAACTATGCAGTTAATGACTTCATGGTTGTTGTAGTCATTGTTGGGTGTGGCTAATATCAATTTCATGTGGGTTTATATTGGTTTTTGTATGTAAATACTGGTCATGTTACATGTACAATGCCTTTAAGGTTTATTGGTTGAAGTATGGAGGTTATATCAGAGCTGGCAAAGATTCTAGCAATCCGATCAGTGATGGCGGTGCTACATCTATTGCTGAGGCATTCAAAGTCAACAAGACTCTGACCAATTTGGATTTGTCTGTCAATCGGATTAGTGATGCCGGTGCTACATCTATTGCTGAGGCAATCAAAGTCAATCAAAGTCAAGAAGACTCTGACCAATTTGTGTTTGCCTGGCAATCAGATTAGTGATGCCGGTGCTACATCTATTGCTGAGGCAATCAAAGTCAGCAGGACTCTGACCAATTTGTATTGGTCTGACAATCGGATTAGTGATGCCGGTGCTACATCTATTGCTGAGGCAGTCAAAGTCAACAAGACTCTGACCAATTTAAATTTGTCTCTCAATCGGATTACTGATACCAGTGCTACATCTATTGCTGAGGCAATCAAAATCAACAAAACTCTGACCCATTTGAATTTGTATGGAGGTTATATTAGTGATGCTGGTGCTAGATCTATTGCCTAGGCAATCAAAGTTAACAAGGCTTTGACCAATTTGAGTTTGTGTCACAATAATTTTAGTGATGCCAGTGCTGCATCTATTGCCGAGGCAATCGAATTCAACAAGACTCTGACCAATTTAAATTTGTCTTTCAATCGCATTTCTGATACTAGTGCTACATCTATTGCTGAGGTAATCAAAGTCAACACGACTCTTACAAATTTAGACTTTTTTGCGATGCCATTAGTGATGCCGGTGCTACTTCCTTTGCTAAGGCAATCAAAGTCGACAACACTGACTAATTTGAATTTGTCTGAGAATTGAAATAGTGATGCTGTTGCTACATCTGTTGCTGAGATGATCAAAGTCAACAAGACTGCGTCTAATTTGAATTTATCTGGTTCACAATGATTTAAGTTAAAGCAGATAATTCGGATTTGCGTAACATTGGTATTAGTGATACTGGTTCTACATCTATTGCTAATGAGTAGTAGGGGAAGGGCGGGTTCTGGCGCATTTTCGTTAAATTAACGTGAATTCTCGTTAATTTAGTACTCGCTGGGTTTTTGTCGATAATTTAGCGTACCTTCACGTTAACATATCATATCGAAGTTCAATGTGGGTGTGTGGTTTGGTTGTGATTCACTCTCATTAAATTAATGTCGCGTTTACGTTAATTTTCATGTGTGGTTCTGGCTCATTTTTGTTTTGGTTCTGGCTTGTTTTCATTAAATTACCGTACATTCACGATAAATTTATCATTCAGACCGGTAATGTCCTATTGCATATGTGTTTATTTTGTCTGGTAAAATGATTCTCTTATCATCGTCTGCGGATAGGGCGACTTTGTTGATCTCTTCCATGAACATCTCGTGCTTTCGACTCCGAAGCGTGTTCATCTTCCGAAGCTGAGGCCCTCCTCCAAATAGACATCTCTTATAGTCATCGAAGTTGATTGTACGTTTAACGACACCTGTTTTCACTCCCTTGCATTTTTTCTCTTCTTTCCCATCAAACATCTTGTAGCTGTAAAGCTTCGCACGAAGGCCGACAAACTCCTCAATGATCTTTCCCCCAGCCTCATCTTTCATCATCCCAACAACTTTCTTGTTCACACCGGTTGGTATCCCGGAAGGGTGATCTTTCGGTATGTTACTCGTGTCAAACAAACACTCTACGTCAGAAGAAATATCTTTGTAGAAATCTTCGGTTTGAATCTCATAGCAGAGAGAATCTGTATCCGTGAAGAGAAGCTTTGCTCTGTCTTCGTACTTAGGTTTGATGAAATTGTAGTGAAAGTCATACATGAGTGTTTTACTGAGATCGAGGATGCTCATCCCGAGATATAGCGGTTTATTGAAGTAAATTTGCGTCTTTCTCATCTCAATCGCACAGAGATCTTCTGAGAAGATGGTGCAATGTTTGAAGTTAACCTTATTCGCTAGCTTTCCTGCTTTCTCTTGTGAATTGACAAGTCGAACATCTACCCGTTTTCGAATGTTCTCCATCGTTTTTCCAAAGCATGAATTGTTCATCAATTTGTGGAAATCCTTTTCAAAGTCGTTGTCAGCCTTTGCTCTCAATTCTGTATTCAAATCGATATATTCTCTCATCCAAGGACTCTCATCGAACCTGATGATGCGATGAATCTTACCAATCTCAATTCCAAGAGATTTGTAAAGTTTCAGAGTCTCGTGGTGAACTATGTACTTTTTCTTTTCGTTTAATGTACAGACAAGCTTCGGTACTTTTTCAACCAATAAATTTTCTGGAGCAAGAGGGTAATCGTTGAAGTAATCGTGAAGCTCTTCATTGATTCTGGGCAAATCAACCTCGAGAATGCAGGGGTAATCTTCCCAATCTTTGTAGTCTTTCTTATCTCCCCATTTGAAGCCGCCTGTAGGCAGCGGCATCCGCATGGCGGCTTCGTAGAGGTTATTCATGTCCAGATATTCGATGAACTTTGAAGGTTGGGTGGGGTCAAACTTCTCACCCATGTATTTGTTGTTTGCCATTGCATGCCTCGTACAGATCATCGAGATTCCACCACGAATACCTTTCTCAAACATGTGCAACATACCTGGGTCACTCAGTAATTCGAGCTCCACCCCAGTCTTCTTGAGACAAGCGTCCCAAGATAAGCCAGGCGCTGTGTAGTACCAACAGGGGTCGAGATCATAGTTTGAGATATCAAACTATGATCTCAGTGGTACTGAGATATCAGTACCACTGAGTACAGAGAAGAAAGCGCTGCGTGGTGGAAGCTCAGTCTCATCAAGCTTCTCGATGGAGCTCATCCATTCATAAGGATAAACACCTTTTCTCTTTACCAGATCAAGCTTCTTCTCTCCACGGAAATATCTTCTTGTATTCTCAAAAGAGTCACTCTTTTTGCTGAGGTTCCCCACAAGCTTGTCAAAAGAAGAAGCCATGAATTTGAAGCTATCAATAAATCGCAATTGTCTCTTCACAACAACATTCTTTTTTTTCTCTTCGTCGAAAAACTTGTCCACAACAACATCCTCCGAGAAGCTTATGTATTTTTCTTCGTTGTTCGGGATGCAATTAATCTCACCTTCTGAAACACCTAGATTTCTGACGAAGAGATGCGCGTCGTAGTTTGCCAAGTTGTGGAAGACCACGGGTGTAAATTTTGGGCGCTGAAATCTAAGATTGCAGCTGTTATGCGCAGCCCCACGAAATTTTCCGGTGTAATGGTCATGATCTCTATGACGCTCATCTTCCATATTGAAATCTTCTCCACATATCCAACAACACGTTGCATTTTCAAAGATTTCAGCATCGCTGTCTGTGAAGATCATCTCTTTTGGAGGGTGGTCTTTGTATATTGCCTTAACCTCTTCTTCAAGCATCTCAACGAATATCTGCGCAACATCCTCATCCTCAGACTTTGCTGTATACTCAAACAGTTTTGAGTGGTTATCATCAAATGAACACTTGACATAGTAACAGAAAGACACAGGGATGTGTTGTTGCTTTTTTTCGGTGTAGCAGTCATCAGGATTGGGTTGACAGGTGTGTAAGGGTTTAATGATCGATTCAAAGTCTGCATAGATAACAAAGGGCATGTCCATCTTCTTGTGGTGATTCTTAAAATAGAGGAAACTTTCCTTATCAGGCATCTTCTCTCGTACAGCATCATGATCCCGGCAAAGCTCGTCGTGAGTGTCAAGAAGCTTCTGTGACCCGAAATAATTCAGACATCTCCGGCATAAGAACTTTTTCGATTTCTTCTTTGATAGATCGCACGATATGAGTCGACTCAAAGACTTGATCAGGCAGTAATGTGTTTTCTCACCGTCACAAATAAGAAGAAGGTCGATATGTGTCTTGATATTCTGCGCTTCACTCACTCTTAATGGATTGAGCCCACCTTCATACATGTAAACGTTGACACCAAGACCTGGATTCAACCTTTCAAAGCGGCTAATATCTTTCACCTCCATGGGAAAGTTAATCCCATCAAATTTAAGGCGAAGCGCCTGTTTTCTCAACGTCTTTGAGATACGCTCTTGATCCCTCTCCACAGGATTCAACGCTCTTGTCACACACCACATGAAGCACTGTTGATCGCCGTTTTTCATATTAATGATAGCCTTCTTGTTTGCGAGATGTTGTGGTAGCGGAATGAATGAAGATCCTTTCAGAGGAGTATATTTCACCGTGTGTAAATCAAGACCATCAACAGAATTTACAGTCCAGCCGCTCCCATTTCGTGTAAACGTAGCCAAACTCTCCATCATTTTATCAACACATTCTTGATAAATCTCCTCTCGGTCTGTATCTTGAAAGACAATCTTTTGTGAAGAATTAAAATGCGCATCCTGAAGCACAGTTTCACCCGTCGCAATATTTGTCTTCCCCATGTTACACCTCAAAACGAACTTCACCCTCAAATTCTTCTGTGTCAACAGAAAGTTGACTACGGTTGATTTTACAGCTTTCAGAAAATCTAACGGGGAAAACCCGCCCACCCCATCAATCGTGAACATTTTTGCGAATCCCTTCAAAGAAGACATGGCTTCAACAAGTTTGAAACGGTACTGGTCACTATTTTTGTATAATTCGTTGATATGGTCTTTGAAAGATTTCAATGCGTCATCAACAACTCTCGGTGCATTAGGTCGCTCGGCTTGATCCTTTAGCCATTTCCCCCAATCTTCTACTTTGTTTTTAGCAAATTTAACAGCCTCATCTATCTTTTTCTCAAGCCTTTTGAGTTTCGGTGGTGGTGTCGGTGGTGACGGTTTTAATATATCTTGTCCTTTAGGTATTTCGAGTGCAGGAATCGGATCGTCTAGTAGGGACCCTCCTGACCGATTAATTATGAATTCGATTCTTCGATACCCCTGCGGAATCGGATCGCTGAGCAATGAGCTTCTTGCTCTCTCCGAAACCTTTGTAGCGGCGGTAGCGGCAGTTTTACAGCTAGCTCTTGACTGAGTGAGCTTGATAAGCTCTGCTTTTCGAAGTTTTGAATAGCCGTGTAGGCCCTCTCTTTTACAAATTTGACGAAGTTGCACAACTGTGTTTTTCTCCATGTTGTTCTTGTCTGTATATATATGATGTGAAATATTTTTTAACTTTTTTCAAATTTTCATCACTCGTTTCAAGTGATGAAAGTAAAGAGTAACGTGTTACTCTTTCAAACGATATGCTTCGAAACGAAGGGCGTACTTTTTACCATCAAGTGTGATAAAATTTCTCGTACTTTCATTGCGCGCTCTCATCTTCGCGGCAAACCTTCCAGGATTCACGTTGAAGTGTCTCGCGCAAGAATTGATTGACGGAAAAAAAAGTTCTGGTGAATCTGATTCATCTGATGAATCTTCCAAAGATCGAAGTATCACCCTTTTCCTTACACCAATGTGTCTTGCGCGAGACACCGGTGTCTCTTGAGGGTTTCTAATCAGCTCTATCAGCTCTTTCTTCCCCTTTGCAGTACAACCTTGTAACCCCATCTCTTTTGTTTTATCGTGGAGTTCCTTTCTCGACAAACTCTCGAGAGAATTCACGTCAGGTGGATTTCTAATCAGCTCTATTAACTCTTTCTTCTTCAGTAAAGAGCATCGTTTCAATCCCATCTCTTTTGCTTTTTCCAGAAGCGCACTCCTCGAATAGTATTCAAGTTCATCCATCTTTTTTATTCAAGTAGTTGATAATGTTAAAGATTCTTTTTAAGACTTTTTTTCAATTTTTTTATATTCCTTGAAGTTCACTTTCATCAATCCACGAGTTGAATTTTTCGGGATAACCGCTCCATTTCACGAGAGCTTTCCCTTTACTTTTTCGAATGACCTTCTCAATTCTGAAAAGGTCTGAAAGGCTTTGTTTTGCTTTAACCATCTCCTGTTCATAAAAAGTGCCCTTGATCTCCTCACCGAGAAGATCTTTCAACTTATAAGTGATCGGGTTGGAATACTGTATCTCATCAACCACAAAGAGCTCCTCTGTCCAATTCGGTGTGTACCCCTTATCAAACAGTTTTCTCTTGTATTTTGAGATGCGAACGTGATCACCTACCGAAAACTTAGGTTTCTCCCGCAATTCGCTCAACTCTTCACCGTACAGTTTCAAATAGACAACATTTTCATTCTTCTTCTTGGAAGCCTCTGCCGGTGTCATACCAATACTTCTGTGTTTTGTATTGTTGTACTTCTCTACAATCTTCGGGAGAATGTCGAGATACACCGTGTTGTTTTGGATGGTAAACTGCTTCCACATCTTTGTTTTGATGGTTCTATTCCATCTCTCACACACAGAAGATTTTTCTTCATTCTCTGTCGAGTACATCTCAACACCGTTAGCTTTCATCAAATCTTTGACATGACTATTGTAATACTCTGAACCCTTGTCAACCCAAAGTCTCAAAGGTCTTCTCCCTTCAGCAAAAATGATGGCGAACCCCTCCGCCACACTCTCTCCCTTTTTGTTCTTCAACGGAACAATCCAGCCATATCTGCTGAAAATGTCCAATACCATCAGCAAATAACGATAACCTTTGTTCCATTTCGCAAAAAATACAAATTATATATCAAAACATCAGTAGCCTTAGGTTATTGAGGAAGGGTTTATCTTCCAATTCCCAGTCTTTCTAGCCTGCATAGCTTGGCATTAGGTAATAAATGGACTTGAACTGTCCTCTTCGAAACGCCTCAACCAAATACTGGGACCACCATGTTGGAAATGTGTGAAAATAACACACCGGGGGTCGTAGGCCGCACAGCACCTGATCAAGACTCAAACTCGAGAGTGTTTGGGCAAATAATTTCACTGCCATGGGATAGAAAAGGATCCAGTTGATTTTCTTTCTGTAAAACAAAAAAAAGTAATTCATCGTTCAATTGATTTATTGGCAATGGTGTTGAAATCATGACGAGCTTTGCCCACCAAAAAAAATTTATGCAAATTAGGCTAAGCCGGATCTGAGTTCCGCCTGACAATTATTAACTGAAAGAAAAGGTCTCAGTTCGCGCCCACAGCACGTTCAAGGTGTTGCGGATGAAGTTTCTGTAATTACTTTTTGGCACTTTTCGGCGTCAAAATTGCATAGTTTGGGTAACCCAAAACCCTTAAGCTGACCTTTCTTGTCATAACGCAAATATTTTCCAGAGAGGGACACGCGGTAATGTCGATGTCACTGTGTGCAGGCATTTTTCCAGGTAAAACCCTCGCGTGGAATCAACTCATGTTTACTTTAACGCTCCTTTTATGCGCACAATGTAAACCAAAGCAATTTTATACTTAAACGTAAAGATCAGAATATTCTCTTCTAAGGATGATAAAAGATCGACGCTAAACTAAATTTTACGTTGAAGAAAATGCAAAACAGCATAACATGCAAAAGAGGAAATTTCGAAAAATACGAAGTTACGGAAACCATGAAAATCTTCGATTTTTAAGAAAGGAAATTTTTATATTCCAAGCCAAGTAAGCTTTTCCAGTGTTTCATTCTTTAAGGCTTTGTGTACAGCGGGGCCTTTGTTGTATAAACCGTATAACTTAGTGACAAGTCGAAAGGGCTCGCTCTTGGTTATGATACCAAAGAGTAGATGGGACACCACGGTGATCTTCCAGGTGTTTGATCATCGTCGCCGCTCGTGGCGTACTTCGCTACTTAGGTGAGCGTGATCGACGTTCTTCCTCTCTTTAAATTCTGACAGCTGTGTGAAAGACCTCGATCCTTACAATGAAAAACGGTCGATTGTGCTTTTTCAGTGGCGGCTTTAACGCTCGTCCATATTCAGCGCTTATCCTAAACATGGCATCTCTAGCTATCTACAAGACACGCTGCGATGTACTATTCGTCCATGTTCAACACAACAACTGCGCTAGTGAGATAGAGAATCGAAAGATCACATTGTTGCGCTCGAGGCAGAGTGCGCTAAGTTTGCCAAGTTCTACAATGGACAACAGATCGTACGGCCTCCCGCAAGAGTAAGGACAAGGTCTATTAGTTACAAGCAATGGATAAGTGGCATTGTAGAAAGTTTTAATTCTTCCCTGCATCCAAAGGCCGATGGTATGTAATTTTACTCTTTTCCGTTCTTCACACACTCGAATAGCTGTTAAAATTAAATTTAATTGCGGGTTGTGCAGTCAAAATGCAACGTCGCCCAACATGGTTTTAGTGAAACCAGTGTCTTCTGAGGCGCTTCCACCAAAATAATTTAGAAGGGAACAACAGCGCTAACCGATTTAATATCTTCTCAAGAACATGTTAAAGTCTATTAAAACGCAGAAATTGAAAATAGTAAGAATTGGTGGTTCGTGTTAAAAATCATTAAAGAACACTTCTCAGTTTGGCTCGATAGTGCTGTCACTTTGCACAAGTTGTTCAGTGACTTACTCATTACTTTCAGTATTTGTTCGAGCTTTTCTTCGACGAAATAGGGGACATACAAGAAATCGTAATTCACCTCTAAAACAAAAATAATAACAAGCTCTTCTCTCAATTGGACACCAGATATGACTGCGTAGTAATAATTGCGAGGTACGCGAAGTTGCAGTGTGAGAAAAATGAGTGAGGGAAATAATTCTAAGTACTGTACAGCGCGATTTTTAACATAGATTACCTAGCTAAAAGACCTGCTTGTATTAGATATTTATGATAATATAGGAAGGTCTCCAAGGAATACTAATAACCCGGCGTGTAATTTTGTGATAGACAAAACCTGATAACTCAGGTTTATGTTTGAAAGGGCAAATCATTTAGTACATTTCACTCCAGAAGTAAATAATCTCTTAACTTTCGTAATTATTATTTTGGTTTCAGGCAAATGGTGTCGAGTTGAAAGATACTAAGTTCCTGAAACATACATCCAAGCTTTGTTGGCAAGCATGCCGAATGCGTGCGAGGGAAAAAATGCATTTGCGCCCCCCTGTATGGAGAGAAAAATCCAAAGTTTTTCATTACAGGGATAGTAGAGTGAATGATGTTATTTCTGGTCTGAGTCATCAAAGTTCTGTACCATTAGAGTTAAAGAAAAGCTATCGGGGGAATATGGAGGTTGCTGCAAGTAGTGGTTGTTAAACTCTCAACAAGCTTTACAGGCTGCCAAGGACTAAAGAGCATGGGGCAAGAAATCAAGCACGATTCTCACCCAGTAAACTAAAATTGTTGTTGGAAATTGAGAGGGACGAGCAACCAGAGAATTTGAAGTAATCTGGTGGCCTGATCTTTTCTCAGGCACTAGAAATGGGAAACTGACCTTGCGAGTTTATGTTCCTAAAGTGATACTTTGATTTCAATGATGTGTAGTACACAGTCTAGTTGACTTGTTCGTCATGTTTCCATAAATTTAGTAGCTGTTTCTTAGCAGTTTTTGTAAGTTTTTTTTAAAAAACGATAAAATGTGTCTTGCATTTAGAGGAACAAACTTGTCTGTAAAAGGCTAAGATTAAACCCTGAATACCGCAAAATGATCCTGCAATGTTAATGCAATTCATGTCTAGCAGGGCGCACTATACTCTGTTGCCCTTCATTCTGTTGTAACCAAATTCAGCGGAAAAAAACCCCTGGAGAAACTCTTAGAGGGATAATATCTGTGGACTTTCACCATTTCTATGGTCATCAGGAATGAGAGAATAAAGCAGTAACTGTTCACAAAAGTCTTAATTAACTTAACTGAAAGAATAATGAGTTGGAGGGAACTAGATCACTTTTTCCCAAGCATCTCTAATAATACATGATGGAAATAATAATAACATTGATAACAATAATAATGATGATAATAATAATAATAATAATAATAATAATAATAACAACGATAAAAATATTTACAATAGTTATAGAAATAATGTTCATTATCCTGATGGTTATAATTCCTATGATTATTTCCATTAATCTAATCATTATTATTATCATTAATATTACTATTATGATTATTTTAATGTTTATCTACGAACAAAATGGTGTTATTGTTAGTCTAGCTGATTGAGTATCCAAGTAATTGAAACTGGGGCAAAAAAAATTAAGAAAGGACAGAAAAACCCCAAAAACTGTTCAGGACTGCAATTCTTGAGTTGGCTCATTGTGAAAGGTTTTGGGCCCTCACTAAGCTAGTGCTGTCTGTAGTGGGCCCTGTGTCAAAGAGAGAAGAGTAGCAGCTGAATTAATAATAATAATACTAAGGATAATGATAGCACTGATTGACCAAAGTCACCCTATGACTAATAACAGATGATACGTGACAAACAGCATAAGCAACACATTTCTGAAAACAAAAAGAGCAAGCTGAAACTGCCATCAGATAAAAATAACTGTCCATAAAAGACTGATAGCATAGAGCTGAAAAAAAATAGGGACTGGTTCTGCCATCAGATAACAACAGTCCATAGACTGACTACCCAAGAGAAACAGAACAGATTGGTGGTTCTGCCATCAGATAACAACAGCCCATAATGGACTGACTACCCAAGAGAAACAGATCCACGTGTTAGTTCTGCCATCGGATAACAACAGTCCATGGACTAACTACTCAAGAGAAACATAACCAGGCAGGTGGTTTTGAATCAGGAAACAACTATTTAAGACATTAGCCCTTTGTACAATGTGTCTTAGAAAATCTTCTGCATTCTAACAATCTGTTGAAGAGAAAAACTATCAGAAACACTTGAATTTCTATTTGGGGGAAGGGAGGAGGAATTACATGAAAATCTACTTGCCTCAGCATGCCATCCTCACTGAGCAGCCTATTTCAATTTGAAAATGATGATCACAATCATAAAGATAATGATAATGATAACAATAAGAAATCATTATTATTATCATTTATATTACTTTTATGATTATTTCAATGTTTATCTACGAACAAAATAGTGTTATTGTTAGTCTAGCTGAATGAGTATCCAAGTAATTGAAACTGACAAAATAATCTCAAGACAGGAAAACCCCAAAAACTGTTCAGGACTGCAATTCTTGAGTTGGCTCATTGTGAAAGGTCTTGGGACTTCATTAAGCTAGTGCTGTCTGTAGTGGGCCCTGTGTCAAAGAGAGAAGAGTAGCAGCTGAATTAATAATAATAATAATTAGGACAGTGATAGCATTGATTGACCAAAGTGCCTATGACTAATAACAGATGATACGTGACAAACAGCATAAGCAACACATTTTTCAAAACAAAAAGGGCAAGCTAAAACTGCCATCAGATAAAAATAACTGTCCATAAAAGACTGACAGCATAGAGCTGAAAAAAATAGGGACTGGTTCTGCCATCAGATAACAACAGTCCATAGACTGACTACCCAAGAGAAAAAGAACAGATTGGTGGTTCTGTCATCAGATAACAACAGCCTATAGTGGACTGACTACCCAAGAGAAACAGATCCACCTGTTAGTTCTGCCATCGGATAACAACAGTCCATGGACTAACTACTCAAGAGAAACATAACCAGGCGGGTGGTTTTGAATCAGAAAACAACTATTTAAGACATTAGCCCTTTGTACAATGTGTCTTAGAAAATCTTCTGCATTCTAACAATCTATTGAAGAGAAAAACTATCAGAAACACCTGAATTTCTACTTGGGGGAAGAGAGGACGAATTAAATGAAAATCTACTTGCCTCAGCATGCCATCCTCACTGAGCAGCCTATTTCAATTTGAAAATGATTCAATCACAATCATAAAGATAATGATAACAATAACAAAATCATTAATAATAATGATAATTATAATAATCATAACAATGACTGCAATGACAAAGTCTGTGTTAGTCTGGTCTCTACCTTGCAGAAAATACAGCCCACCAACTGAAGGTGAATTTTTTATAGGAATTCGCTCTATTCTTAATAGAACTTTCATCGACTGAGTAGTTCATGAGGAACTTTCGAAGTTCATTTGAAACAAAGATGGACAAAGAATTTGAGGGGCATTTAATTTTGATCGTGAACACAGGTTTAAATTTCAATATTCACCTTCCCAACAAAGTTGTTTGTTTAGAGAATATTACATAAGAAACGTTTAAATTTGTCTCTCGCAAGAGAACTCCTTCATTTAAA
This sequence comes from Stylophora pistillata, assembly GCF_964205215.1. Lineage (NCBI taxonomy): Eukaryota > Metazoa > Cnidaria > Anthozoa > Scleractinia > Pocilloporidae > Stylophora > Stylophora pistillata. The sequence continues at coordinate 10,188,107 of NC_142525.1, forward strand.
ACAATTAAACTCGATTCTGTTATGCGAGGGAGCTCGTACCAGTACTGAGTCTACTGATTCTTTTTATATACGATCTTCGAATAGTTATGCAGCATGAAAAGGTATCGAAGGTTCTCAAATCATATATGAGCACGATCCTTCGCAGTAAAGCACTATTTGAGCAATAGTGAAAATCAGACCTGAAAAAAATTTCAGGCCTGTACGGGATTCGAACCACTGACCTCTGCGATACTAGTGCAGCGCTCTACCAATTGAGCTAACAAGCCAACTGGGAGCAGGCCATCAAATTAATTCGATATAAACCCGTAGATGATAAATCAAACAACAACAAACATATATCCTCCTGCGAAGGATCGTGCTCATATACGTCTCATAACCGCAGTTCACACATATGTTTCATATGTTTGTTGTTGTTCTCAAATCAGTCAGCCATGGATGGCTTCATGGTGATCTAGCTGACTTTCGCAACTGATATTTGATAAAAGCAGAGCGTTTCCTCTCACATTCTTATTGTGGTCTTCAAAATAAGTCTATCCTGCTCAGAGTGTGGCGACCAAATTTTGGTAAACAGCTTTTATTTGATCTGTACCAGCAGCAGCATCATGTTAGAGCAGGAAATTGTAATTAGTTGTAAGGAAGTCAAGCGAACGAAACTGAAAGCAAAATTTTCCCATTTGTCAATCTTGACGCAATATTTACATATCGCAATAAAGACTTGCTTCTCGAGCAAAAGTTTCCTTTTACTCCTTTTTTATCGTTGTTGTATTCATAATTTACCTTTAATATGGTATTTTGAGTACTCAACAAATATCGTATGGAAGCACTGTGGCGTAGTTTTGAAAACATGGCACGCCGAATCATCCTAAGCCGTTGAAGCGTAATATAAAATATTTGATCAAAAGGATGGTAAATACAAGGAAGACAATAAAAAACTAAAGTATTGACATGGATTAAAGACGAAATGTTTGAAGGATCAATCTTGAAGCATCATCTTTCTCCAACTTTGTGTGGTTCTGCCCAAATGATCACGAAAAACTAGACGCATAACAGCGGGAATTCGGACTTTCAATATCGCACATCTGGAGTTATCTTTAGGAGAATGCCATATTGCTATCGTTACTGACGCCACGCAATTTCCTCTTTGCCGGTCATGAATAAGTCTAATTGTGTTTATTTTCGTCTGCTGGAATGTAATTAATGTTGCTGTCGTACTAGACAACATTCAAAATAATATATTACCATGTAGGAGTAGGTTCCTACAGATGCCAACGGTTCAAATTCAAGGACTTTTTAATGACTTTGAAGGCTAAGTTTCAATTGGAACATGGAGGCCAGAGTCAAATTCCCCACCCCTAAGCACCTACTGAATGTCAAACTACTGCCTCTAGGTTAAATTTTTCCGCGAGAGTCAGGTTTTGGTAATATAAAGGATAGGAAGGATATTGCTTTTGCAACGTCACATGGATTTCACTGCAACGCAAGAAATACAGTCCCAGAAAATAGCATCATCTTAAGGGCACAAGGATGGTGGACAAGATTCTCTGACACAAACTTAGTGGTACCACATGTCACATGTGTCACACTGGACCCACAGGATTTCTTTTGGGGCATTATTAGGATCCTCATTCTGGCACATTTAGCAGACCTATAGATTGGAAACAAGACCACTTACAAGCCACAAACATACTTTTTAACCTTGAATGGGAGAAAACTACACTTACTTTTGGATGTTGAGGCACAAGTGGTAGAGGTACAGGTCAATGTAGAACAGTTTGAGACCCTGGTGGTTTCTTGATTTGATTTCTGGCGTGGCAAAAGGAAAAAAAATCTGGCTTTAAAATACTGTTCTTACAATTCATGCATTTCATGTCATGCAAGTAGCTTTTTTAAAAAAGTTTCATCATGGGAATTTTTTAAACAAAACCTGTCTACCTTTTCTCTCAAAACAACATCAAGTTTTGTCTTGTCTTTTGCAGATAATAAGTCTACCTCCTCTATGTCAAGGTATTCGCCCCCACCCCTCATCAAAGCTTTGTTTCTTCGCTATGAATATCAAATTCCTTTTTGACAACCGATGGAAATGTGTCACCGAGGACGAGGACTTTTCGTCGTTCACCATATTGAATATGAACCTAAAAACAGAGTAAAAAACCTTTCTTTCACTCATCGTCAAAACTTGCTAGCAACAACGCAGAGAAATCGTTAGCTGCCGGAGACTTTTGAGTGTGATCGTGGATGACTTATTTCCAGGTTCTCTCGGTCTTACAAGATGGTGAACATGTCAAAGTCTCGACCCTGGGGCAGCGACTACGTGTCAAAATCCCTACTCAGGGGAAGGCTCTCTGAATCAAATTCCCGCGGGTAGCCGCTCTCCCGCCCACCCTGGGGCTTAACACTGATAGATGCATAAACCATGCGCTCTAGGGTTCATTCTACGCATGCGCCTACACTTCACTCATGCGCTGTAGTGGAACTTCGTTTTGTGACTGAACGCGAGAAAAAAAAAATTAAGCCAAATTTATACCTCGGGCGTTTCCTTCGGAAAGCCCGAGTAATGACTTTCCGCAGGCAATATAGTCTTCTAGAATACCAAAAACCATTACTGTCAAAAATATCTAGTTTGAAAGACAGGATCCCCTTTTGAGAAACTGCTACTTTCCCAGTGAAATCATTGTCTGCTTTAAGTCCTGCGTTTGGGTATTTTATCATTAGACATTAAATGTTTTCCTCACTCTGCGTCTAACTAGTTTACATCCTTACTAAAATTTGCAAGAGACATTATATCATGGACGAATCATCAGGAAAACACTTTCGAAATCTTGTGAACTTTTCACCATAGAAATTACTTATGATAGCATGCATGACTTGTAGCTGTGACATGAACTGACTCACGGTACAATGTTGCGTAGTATAGGATCATTTCCAAGGTGGCGATGAAACTTTGGTGCACTGTGGCTCTGCATCTGGTAAATAAAATTTAAGAAAAACTAAAATCATTATTGGAGCCTTAGATTAAACCTTGTACGGCTATTTTTTGTTTTAGTTCTGTCGTTGTCCAACTTCAGCTGGAGTTTCATACGCTGATGATCGTATTGTACATTTAGAGCTTGTTTATCATGTTGTCATCACTTTCAGTAGCCTCAAACGACCACTGTAGAACACGTAGAAGAGGACAAAGTAACATTTTCTCGCTCTGTTTCGACCAGATGAGCGGACTTAATATGCTTACTTCGAAAATGTTCATATATATTTAGAAGTAATTTCCTTGTGACTAACGATCTGTTGTCGGTTAATGAGCAAACAGGAAAAAGTTCGCTCTATTCTTGATATCACTTAAATTGAATGAGTATTTCATAAAGAACTTTAAGAGTTCAATCAAAACTAAAGGGGACAAAGAATTTGAGGGACATTCGATTTTGATCGTAAACACAACTGGATAAAAATTTCCATCTTCAACTTCCCAACAAAGTTGTTTGTTTTGAGAGTATGGCATCAGTAAACGCTTTAATTTGTCTCCAACAAAAAAAATCGTTCATTTGAAACATTTACAGCAGAACACAATTACCTTCTTCTAGAGGACTCCTTTCAATAGAGTCTACTGATTCTTTTGACATGGATTGGAGATGCAATGCTTGAAGGATTAATCTTAGAGCTTTTTGATATGCGAAACCAATGATGTTATTTTTTTTTTAACCCTGTGCGGTTCTGCCCAGATCATCCTGCAATAATACTTTAAACAGTTAATCATCTTCTAGAATACCAAATACAGTTCAACTTTAAATAACTGGTGTGAAAAAGAGGATCCTTCCGTGAAAAATGGCTAGTTTTCGTGTGATTTTAATACGCGAAAATAAGTTTCTGCTTTTAGAAAATGTTTATACATTAGAGTTGATTTTAATTGCATAGTCAGATGCAAATTTATATTGCTTTATTCATCCTCAATATTACGCACCGACCGTTATTTAGAACGAAAAAGATCTTGATAACTTCCGTCGGATTGTACAAAGTTTGCTAATTTCGGGAAAATATTGACACTTGACTCGCATGCAAACAGTTTGTATTGAACGTGTTTGGTGTTGCATACTTTAACCACGTGCTCCTCTGCTGCGCACATTACTTATCTGTCTGGTAATCAGTCATTATAACCTATTGTAAAGAATGGAGAAAGTTAAAATAGTACAACACTAACACCATCTTTTAGATTAATATTCATTGTGGCCTTTATCTTTTTCAGAAACCATAACATCATCCCTTTCTCCAGTACTACGTCTTGAAGGAAGAAAATTCCATTGAAGGCATGTAGTCATCCAGTTTGCACACGTGACCTATGATGTCCCTTTGTTCAATCTAGAAACAAGAAATAGTTTTAATTGTCCGAGATTCGTTTTATTGCAATCTTAATTGTTGTATTATTGTAAATGTTCGTTTAGCTTTTACATTTAGGGGCTGGAATGCTAGTTGCAATAAGTCATGTTTCGTTGTTTACCTTACCCGCACGGAACTGGGTTTAGTTTGCATATTATGGTATAGGCCATGTGCTCTAATTTGTTATCAACGTTTCGTTTTCGTTTTTGTCACGTTACCATCTGGTTTACAAATTTTTGAAGCCAGATCTTACGATTAATTACGACCAAACTAAACCAGATCATCTAGTCAGAGCATTATTTCGAATCGGATCGTCGGATTGAGACAGAATAAATGCAGTTAAAGGTAAAGTCGAACATTTATTCTACATTTGCGCTTTCCATTTCAATCTAATGAAACACATAACATTTGGCCACACGTAATACTTGGGACAAATTAAGGTAGCCTTAAGTACGACAAGATTACTAATGAACTGATATTCCCCAAATTGTGATCCTTGTTTTAATTCACAGGGGCTAATAAGTCTAATAGTTCTAAAACACTTTATTAGCTTTTACTTTACCAGCAATTAGAAAACCAACTAGCAGCCCACACTGATTAGCGTGCTGATGTTAAATTATGTACCAATCAATTTGAAGCCTCAACATTCCTTCTTTGGGAAACCCACACACATTTGATTGGTGTTGGTTCCCGGGGTTATGGGAGTAAGAGTTTTGGCTGGATGGGATGGGGAATTTGAACCAAAAGTGTCAAGTCTTTCTTGGGGAGTACATGTGTTTTATTTTTTAATATGGAGGTGTTTTAAGGGTAAAGAGTTCATGACTTAACCCTCTTACCCCTAAGAGTGACCAGCATCTGAATTCTTCCACAGAATCAAACATTAAGGTCTTAAGAATAATAGAATTGATTGCAAACTCAAACTCTTGATCTTCTAGACAATTTCTCCTTGTAAGTACCATCGGAAATGTACAGAGAACAGTTTGGAGAACTTGCCTACTGATGTTAGGATATAAATTCAAAGTGAGCGAATGTCTCAGAAGAAAAGGTCTATAAGGTCTTGGTTTAGCTTGAATAGTTAACTTGAATCAGATGTCGGTCAAAATCACAGTCAGTGATCTTTCCTTATATAAATACCTGACCATCGAATTTGCCACTAACAAAGGGCACTTGAACACAATTTTGGTCTTCAGGAGGGGAGAAATTTGAAGAAACTCCTGAAGTTTAAACGCCAAGGGAGTTTACTCCCAGGAGGTGACTGCTGAGCCATGAAATTGATTGAAACATCCCTGGTGCTATTCTATTATGAGCTAAAGAGCTTGCATGTATTCCAGTGTAATACAAGATTGCAGGGCCGTAGCTAGCATGAGGGAAGACGAAGCAATTGCCTCGTCTTGATTTTGGCCTTTTTTTTTTTGAACCGGTATCGCTCGGCAATCAAAAAGTGAACTTCCACACTTGCCCAAGATTGACTTTTCTAAAGAGAAATGCCACGGAAAATGCTTGAAAGAGCATGTCTGAGCCTCTAGATTTCAAAATTTTCTGGGGTAGGCATGCCAGACCCGAAACTTCCCTCGTCTTGTTCTGAAGTCTGGCTGCGGCCCTGGATTGTCTCTGTTCTCATGGTAATCATTATATATATATATATATATATATATATATATACATAACACATATTAGCCCAAGTTTCTCAAAAACTATTAATGTCTTCATTTCCAACCTGTCAAATGACATATCTAAATATTAGATCTCATTAGTTTTTAATTTAACCTGCTGTGTTTTAAACTTAGCCCACTAATTTCTAATGACCCCAGCTTTCTGCATAATGCGGTCTTACTCAGTTGAATGTTTATGTTTCTGAGGATGCCTTACACCTTTTATCAGTTTATTAAATTTCAAGAATAACAGTTATTGCCCCTAATACTAGCACCTTAAACGTAAGTCTTTTGCCTGCCATTATCTCTCACATTTGATTAGTATTTATTTTGCTGCTTTTATTTTTGAGAAATAATGACATGCTCATCATTTCCTGATTCCACACAGGATTTCCTGAGGGCAGGATATTTAAACAGGGTAGGTACAGATGTTCTGTTTCTTTAATTTCTTTTGTAACACTTTTTATAATAATAATAATAATAATAATAATAATAATACGTATGATGCACGATCCTCGCAGTAGAGAACGCTATTTATGCAATAGCGAAAATCAGACCTGAAAAAAATCAGTCCTGTACGGGATTCGAACCACTGACCTCTGCGATACTAGTGCAGCGCTCTACCAATTGAGCTAACAAGCCAACTGGGAGCAGGCCGTTAAGTTGATTCGTAATAAACCCGTGATGATAAATCAGATGCAATGTCTATATGAAGTTCATATATTTTGAACTGCGGTATTAGATACGTATGGTGCACGATCCTCGCAGTAGAGAACGCTATTTATGCAATAGCGAAGGTCAGACACGGGTTTATTATGAATCAACTTAACGGCCTGCTCCCAGTTGGCTTGTTAGCTCAATTGGTAGAGCGCTGCACTAGTATGAAAGAGGTCATTGGTTCGAATCCCATACAGGCCTGATTTTTTTCAGGTCTGATTTTCGCTATTGCATAAATAGCGTTCTCTACTGTAAGGATCGTGCATCATACGTATCTAATACCGCAGTTCAAAATATATGAACTTCATATATACATTGTACCCAAATAATAATAATAATAATAATAATAATAATAAAAATAATGATATTTAAAAAGGGAGCCCAACTCGCCGTAGCGGTTTTCAGCAGAGCCCTAATTGACTAATTATTTAAATCCATTTAACTAATTACTCTAAATCTCACTAAGACCTACATTTTATTAAGATTTCTTGCGTCTTTTAACTTTAATGGTAATATAAAGTATTTATGTTATTGTGATATCATTTAAATTTGAATACTGCAATGTAAGGTCAGAATTGTAAGATATGTGTGTTGCAGGCACTTTGCATCACTGATCCACACCCTGGTTCGATTTTGTTAATTAATGCCAAACAGGTATATTATTTCCTTATACTTATGATGTTGTCATCCCTAAATTATTTTGTTACACCATATTTTATTACAGTAAAAGTTGCAGCTAAGATGCATCTAATAACTATATAAATGCTTTGGTCATTTCTGGAGTACATGACTAATACAGGCTGCCACTGCTTCAATCTGATGCAAGTTTTGGTATTTTGTCAGCCGATGTGAATCTTGGAAATTTCTTTTAAAATCCAAATGAATTTTCATGTTTACAAACAATTTCCTTTAATTATAACACTTAACCTTACAGCACCTTGAAATATTTTATTTGCGGCTGTCATTTTCTTTCATATTTGATGAATATTTGTTCCTCTGCTTCCCTTTTCAGACTTTTTGGCATCATCCATGATTCAAGAGTCCTTTTCTTGAACCCTAAAGGAAACTGTATACATGCAAGGTAGAAGGACTTAAACTTCTTTTTTGTCTCTTTTTTTAAACTCCCCTTTATTGTGTCAACTTTTATGATTTATTTGTTGGGAATAATTTGTCCTGTTTCCGATGTACATGACCAATATAGTTGGCAGTTGAGCCACATCTATCTGGTGTCTGTGTTGGGTGGTCATTGAGTCACCACTGAAGACATTAACTAAGTCATAGTAAGATCCCGTCTTTAAACAGAAAGATGAGAAAGAACATGATATATTTGTACCACTAAATGGATTAAGAATACTGGGTTTGGTTATGCTTGTCTTTTGAAATTGATACATCCAAGCGGTCCATCATAGGTGTTGCTAAGTTGATCCTTAAATTAGTCTTTGAGGGTACCTTCTTGCAATTACTTGTTACTATGGTTATTTGTGCAAATATTGGTAACCAGAGGTATTGTTGTCTAGCATGATGGTATTGGTACAGTTTTGCTGTTGGTCTGTTCATGGAGCTGCAGGTGCTGGTGGTCAACCTGTAAAATTTGTAACTGTGCAGTACTGGTACTGACAAATCTCCAACCAAATTATGCTATTGTGATCCTCATTATACATGTATAGTTGTTGCTCTTGTGAGAGTAGTGGTGTATGTTATACTTTGGAAACTATGCAGTCAATGACTAAATGGTTTCTGTCATCATTGTTGGGGCGTGGCTAATATCAGCTTCATGTGACTTTATATCGGTTCTTGTATGTAAGTGCTAGTGATGTTGAATGTAGGAAACAGGCTTGTAGGAATCAAAACGTAGTCGTCGTAAATTTCTACTGAACATATTTCCCGCTCTACTTTTATGTATCAACCCAGGTAAAAACATGATCCCGCCAATCCCACCTGAGATTCCAGGTTTCTCCCGGCCGGGATCCCGCCTATTTTGGGTGGGATCCTAGGTGTAATCATGGGTGGGATCCACGGTGGGATCCCAGGTGGGATCTTGGTTGGGATACTCGGTGGGATCCTGGGTTTCTCCCGGCTGGGATTATGGAATGTCCCGGGTGAGATCCTAGGTGGGATCCCAGATGTTATCCCAAGTGGGATCTCACCTGGGATCTTAGGTTTCTCCTGGCCGGGATGATGGAACGTCCCGAGTGGAATCCCAGGTGAGATCCTGGGTTTCTTCTGGCTAGGATCACACCTGAGACTACGGAACCCCCCTGGTGGGATCCCAGGTGGGATCCTGTCAATCCTATGCAGGATCCTGAGTCTCTCCCGGCCAGGATCCTACCTAATTAGGGTCGGATCCCCGCTGGGATCCTGCTCAGGATAATGAACCTCCCAAATGGGATCCCAGTTGGGATTCTTTCAATCTCATGCGGGATCCCGCGCAAGGTCCCACCTTTGTCTATGGAACCTTCAGGTGGGACCTTGTCAGTAGCATCTGCGATCCTTTGAATTTTTGAGTGAGATCCTTCCTATTTTAGTGGATATTCACTCTACAGTCTACTGGTGGGATCCCAAGTGGGAATTTTAAACACCCTACTCAAAATCCTGGTTAACATCCCCCATAGGACTCTTCTGAAAGCTTCAGTGGTCTCTACCTTTGATAAACTGCACTTCACTTGATATGATGTTTTTTAAACATTTTGTAAGAATACAGCATACGATATAAGTATAGAAATCTCTTATACCACAAAACCTTAAAATAGGTTGCACTCCTACATGTATAGGCTTTTAGTTTAGCTGTTCAGAAAATTTTGAAATTGTCTGAACAGCTAAATTAAAAAGCTATACATGCAGGAGTGCACGATAGATTCAAATGTGCATTTTTAAACTATCGTGAAGCACACAAAGGAATTTCATTGGCTAAAATGCACATTTGGTGTATATGATCACATTTCCAACTGTATCCTAATTTGAAATTGATTTTCAACAGCTAGAAGTTTTAAGAGAAGCACACATTGAGTTTTACCAACCAAATGCTTCTAAGTTTGAATACAATTGCTTTATATGCAATGATGATCATCATTAGAATGACACGAATGCCTCCATTTATTCCATAATATCTTCCATAACCACTAGAGTGGGGGGGGGGGGGGGAAGGGGGAACAGGGGGGCAGGAGCCAGGGAGAACAAGGGGCGGGAAGCGATATCTACAGAAGGGTGAGAACCGAGAGTAGAAATGAATAAGGCGATAGTTTGTTATTACTGGGTATTACTCAGTTATAAACACTTAAAACTATCTAGCAAGGTTTTGAAATTTCCAGTTAACATCTACCAATGCTTTAAAATATTTTCGGAGGCAAGAAAACGTATAATTGTACCCAGGCTGGAAAAACAGCATTACTTCCGGTAAATTTGTGAATCCCTTCAAATTAATTACGTCATTGGTCATGAGATAGACAAAGCTGGCACTCTCCCCTTCTATATATACACTTCAGTGAATGCACACGACAGCACCGAGGAACAAGCTCTCAATTCAGTACAGGAGCTTTTTAAGGCTGTGAGTTCTGAAAAGTAGGCGGATACACCACTGTATCCATCAGAACAAACTATAGAAGCGATGTAGAGCCCGTACCCCTGCCTGAGTATGATTACAAGGCTTATCAGTCATCATATACTGGAATTTACGAAATGAAATGCAAATCCAACTTTTTCTCTATCTTCATTTCACGTGCGATGGATGCAAATGATTTCTTTGGTACTATATATGTCATAATAGATGAAAACTGTTTTCTCTTCAAAACATCTAGCGAAGAAGCAAAATGCACGAAAAGTGACGTTATTTGTGAAATTGATGAAGACTCGAAACAATTATTCAACGGTGTGTAGTGCATTGACCGAACGCTAGAATGTTATTTTACGAAACGGTTTATTTGTTGAACTCCAAGTTTTACAACCGTGCCGAACTCTGCTCTCTCTCACTTACTAACTGGGAGTTTACATGATTGACGGGTAACAAAACGACAACCGGAAGTTGTCACTACACGGTCGTTTAGAGCTAACTGAAGAAAGATTAAGCCAGATCCTTTCAGACTGCCGAGGGGAATGTGATTTAGAAACAAATGAAACTGAGGAAAATCAAGATCGTTATCTTGACTCTGAGGAAGAAGAGGCTCCAACCAACATTTGGAGTAGGAAGAGGTCAGTGCGGCCTCCCCGGAGCATGGAAGACTTTTCTAACCGCAAAGGTTAAAAGACGATTTCAACCCATCAAACAAATCTGATAATCGATCGAACAAGACTGTTCAATCATGCTTCACTAGCAATTAAACTGAACGCTCAAAATGCAAACGGTTCAGCAATCGATGTACTAACTACGAATACTTAGTCCTACTTACGTGAAAAAGGGAAAGCAAGCAGGAATGCAGAAAAAACAAACTCTATTAAATTACGTCTACCTCTTGATTTTTTCATTTCATTTTGAATTGGTAATAGCTATTACATCACATTGTGAGCTGAGACTCTCGTCTCTATGACGAGATGTCAGAAGCAACGATCAAACTGTGATAACCTGGTTAGTGAAACTTAGTTTAGTAAGAACTGACCAGTAGTAGCTTTAATCGGGAACTAATGATCCCCAGCCAAAACAAAGGCCAGCCGAAATGAACAAGAATATTAACTTTAAGCTCCGTTTGAAAGTCAAACCCGGGTTTCTGATCCTCTTGATTAACCTGAAGACGGGAGCAACACAATGGAGGGCGGGAGTCGGGAGACAAGGGAGTACAAAAGTACGGGAGGCGGGAGAGCGTGACACGGGAAGCGGGAAAGTCCGACCCCCTGCCCCTCCCCCCTCCCCCCCCCACACACACACACACACACACACACACACACGCACACACACTAGAGAAACAGAATTTCTCCTTTATGGAGAAAATTTCGAAATAAATGGTAAATTTGAAAATACCCTAACCGTACAGGCCAGGAGTACAGTTATAAACAAGGTTAAAATTGGTATAATTATTGACTAAAACGCACTTTTGGCACATACGAATGTACTCCAAATTTTGGTTTAAAAGATACATACATACATACATACATACTTTATTGCATAGCTCCCCCCTGGGGGCTCTTCCGCCATACATGAATATAAGATATTAAGTCATAAAAACGTCTAAAGTCATAAATACTAAATACTAAATACTAAATACTAAATAAATAAACTAAATGCTAAATAAATACTAAAGTCACATGTTACGAATTAAGAATATTCTTAAAAATTTTCTTTTTAAAACCACTTAGGCTATCTGTGTCTCTGATAAATTTAGGTAAAAAATTATAACTTTTAGCCCCACGGAAGGCAAAAGCCCTTTGCCCAGCCGCGATCCTGCACTTGGGCAACGTAATTTCAATTGAATTTTAACAGCGAGAAGCCTAGAGAGAAACATATGTTGTACTTACCAAATGTCACCAAGTTTGAATCCGCTTGCTTTGTAAACAATAACGATGGTTTCCTTTTTTTGTTCAGAAATTTTTTTTTATAATTGTAACCGGTCTAAATTAATTTTGAGGTCATTGTGAAAGTTCAAACTTACCAAGATGACAGTCTATTTACTCGTTTCTGAGTTTGTTTTCATTATGTCGGCCAACTGCCGGTAAACTTTTGGTGAGCTGTTGGTCATCTTGGTAAAGTTGAAGAAGAACTTGATGTGTAGTATCAGACTAATTAGAAAATTTCGTTCCTCTGAAATTGGAAGAATTTGATATATCAACAAAGTTGAAATGGTAAACTGGCCACCGTAACGATTACAAAAGTTGACGTTTCGAGCGTTAGCCCTTCATCATTCGCTCCGACGAAGGGCTAACGCTCGAAACGTCAGCTTTTGTAATCGTTACGGTGGCCAATTTACCATTTCAACTTTGTTGATATATCCAAATTATTTCGTTACCCCCACCGACGCAGCCCCAAACAGTTTCTTTCGAAACTATCAGCCTTTATGAAATTGGAAGAGTCTAGTACTTAGATTTAGCAATAAGTATAGGTAAGATTTGGAGTGCAATTTGGAATATCTGTCGGCCTACAGTCGGCCGAGAGATATTTTGAGGACCTGTTCTTCAATTTTACGGAGAATTTTTGTCATAAAGTAAGATCAATGGCTTGCAATCAAAGAAGGGTAAAACATTTAAGTCGGCGGGGCGCCAAATGAGCTTCTAGTCACGTGCGTAAACTTAACGCTATTGTTGAGAGGTGGTAATCCGATGGAGTTACTGCCTGCAGACTCGCTTCCATTGATTCGCGCTTCGTTCTGTATCTTTTGTGGTTATTACCTTGGAAGAATTTATTTGCTTTCTGAATCTTAGCGAAGAAATAAACAAAGAAGAGTGACCGAGGGAGAACAAGTCGGTTTTCCAGTTTTCTTGACTTTTAAGAAAACTTTCAAAACTTTGTTTCAGACATTCTGCCTCTTCTCTTTAAAGAATTAAGTGTCCTGTCCCAAGTAAGAGCCCTTTTTTGAATAAGCCTCTCTTTAGGTAACAAAAGTAAATAATTAAGTGCCCTAGGTGCTAAATCGAACCATTATGGTATATTATTTTCTCCAATTTTTTCAAAGGCTAGAGTGGCTTTTTGTGAAACAGTCATGGCAGACAGTACTTCAAACAGTGAAACAGTCGCAGGGGACAGGAAAATTTAGAATGAACAGACATATCGCCGAATATTTGCGGGCAGCTGAAATAAGAACGAGGCCAAAATCCTTTTGCAAAATTAAACGAAAGGATGGCCATTTTGGCTGGGGCTGTTTGGTTGATGATGCTCCTGATGAAACCTCTGACTTGACCAAGTACTTTATCCTTACAAGCAGCAAAGCTATTCCAAAGGAAAACTTTGATGCCAAAGAATACGAAGTGGAGTTTACGAAAAGAAGGGGAAAGTGCTGTCGTCTAACAGATATCGCAAAGACAGTTCATCATATTCTCTCTGGGTTAGTTCTGATTGCTATTTATCCTCAGTCCTACGAATTCAACCATGCCATGTTTCAGACGGCACCATGTTTCAGACGGCACAAAAGCTGCAGTGTTTTGGAAAAAAGTCCTAGGGTAGATGTAGCTCGCAGTGAAAGTTCATCCCACTTCTTTTTTATCGATAAAGAACTTTATGATTTTCAGCCAAACGGTAATACCAGTTTGAAAGATGGTTACAAAGGTTGTTGCTCTGTTTTATTTGAATTGAGCAGTGAGGATTTAAAAGTACAAGCAGTTGGAATAGTGAATTTAGAGGATAATGGTCAGAGTTCTCCCATCTTACTACCAAAATCCAGTTTAAACACAATCTTAGGTGAGTATGTTTTTTGTTCAGGTTATAATAATTCACATCCATGACGAATGTTGTTGAATTGGCTCATATGCGGGTAGAGAGAAGTCTGGAGTTGATCTGGCCAGTATCATTTTATTGAATGGTACATAGAATTCAGTTTTATATTTATAGTAACCAAAGGAATGTATACACGCTATCAGAAAGGCACTAGATAGGTTATTACTTTGTCTGTCCTTACAAGACAACTCACTTTTATACTAGATCGAACCAAAACAAAGTCTACCTGTCTGGTACATGCTAAGATGCATTAGCAGTGTTTCAATCCTGGCCCTTTTAAGGTTCCATGCAAGTTTTTAAATTAATTAACAGAAAGGCAATGATTATCAAATTGTTGGTGTTGCTAACTGTGGATGAAAAAAGTTTTCAGGTTAATATATGGATAAAGAGACAGATGATGAGAAAAATGAGGGAAATAATGAGTGATTATCGATCATGATAATTTACCAGTATAACTGATTTTATCATATAAGGGGCAAAATTACTGAATTGTGATTGGCCAAGACAGAGGGCATTTTTCTCTCAATTTTTGTAATTGCCCCTGGCAAAATTACTTGAAAATGATTGGCTGAAAATCACTTAGCAACAGCTGCCAAAGTAAAGAAATTTCTGTTTGTTTTCTAACAATGGCGTCCCGTTTTGCGCGAGATCAGTAAGAAAACATTTTGCCCCTTATATTATAAACAAGTAATCACATGGTTCCTCGTAAAATTAAGGATTAATATCACTTGTGTTTTCGGAAGTTGCAGAAATTGCCCTCGTCGCTGCGCGACTCGAGCAACTTTCGAAAACACAAGTGATATTAAGCCTTAATTTTACTCGGCCCCATGCGATTACCTAGACTAACAACAGAAATTCACCATATTAGAAAAATAACACTGTTCCAAAGCAAAGTCCTCACTTCTACCAAATCTGAATAAGAAATTATATCCAGTGATCTTTAGGACCCTAAGCAAAAAAGGGGACATCTAGTTTGATGTACGTATCTCATCTAACAATAAGATTTTATCAATTTACCAGAAAGATATTACAGCATCGATAGGTTTTTTACTGTTCTGATGATAATCTTTATCCATTGTGTACATTGATGTACAAATATATTTGATTTATTTATTATTGAAAAGGGACACGGTAGCCCATTCATTAAAATTTTGCTCAAACTTGTTGTAATTGCCATTTATGGAGACTTCTTAGGCTTCACATTGTACATGGAAAATTCCTGTCATCCATTTAACAGTCCATTTGTAATGTAAAATAAATGCACAGCTCAATGAAGAAGGTCTTGCTTTCATCTTTAAACCGCTAAAAGTCTTAATTAATTTTGAACTGAAGCACTTTTATTTGATGTCATCTGATTTTCTTTGTCCTGATGCTTAAAACCAATGTCTTTGTAGTCAAAATCCACAAATCCAAGAAACTCGCACCTTTACTAGAGATTCACTAAAGGCAAAGGTACATAAACAAGTTAAATATACAGAACAGGAAAGCGAAGCGAAATAGAAATAAAACAGGCAAAATGACGGACAAAATAACGAAACTTAGAAGATTATGTGGCGACTACGACGACTAAAACATAATGACAACGGTGACAAGAAGACTACGGCAGAAGAAGCTATACCAAACAATAGAAACAATGCATAAAAAATGAACACGAAAATATAAAATGTGAGGTAACCAAAAATGACTGGCGAACCTAATAAAATAAGAAATATACGCGGAACAACTGTAAATGGAAAATATTTGTACAAAAGGCGTGAATTTGTAAAGGAATGTGAATCACCGTGACTACAGTCTTATGGTTGATGAAAATGATGATGATAAGGATAACGTTAATGATGATGATGATGATGATGATGATATTGATAATACAGCTTTAATCTTCAAGGAGACGCCTTTCACCATGTCTACTGATGAACTCTCTCTCCTATAAACTACATTACATAAATTATTCAATAATGATGCTCAGATAAAACTCCTTGAGTTTGTCACTACAATTTTTTTGGTTTTTTTTGGTGATCCGAAAAAAAAGGGGGTTTAAAAGAGGTAGTCATCTGTAAGGACTCCGGTAAAAAGTAGGCACAAGTTTGTAATTATGTTAAAAAATGCAACAATTAAAGAAGTCTTAGGTGTACATGGCAGGTGCACAGATAGTTTGAGAGCTTTATTGTATTGGATTGTAAATGTGGTTCTTGTTTGGATTTAGATGATGAAAACCAAACAGTGGAGGAAGAGCAAAGGAGACAAGAGGAAGAGGAAAGAAATTCGAAGAAAGAGGTGGAAAGAAGGAGGGTAGAAGAAGTTAAGATGAAGCAGGGGGAAAAAGAGAAAAACTGGAAAAAAGAAGAAGAAAGGCAGAGGAAGGAAGAGGAAGAGAGTAAAATAAAGGAGAACGAAAAGAGAAAGAGAAAAGAGGAAGAAGAAAAGCGAAGGAAGGAAGAGGAAGAGAGTGCGAAGAAGGAGAAAGAAGAAAGGAAGAGGAAGGAAGAGGAAGAGAGTAAAATAAAGAAGGAAGAAGAGAGAAAGAGGAAAGAAGAAGAAGGAAAGAGAAGGAAGGAAGCGGAAGAGGGTTCGAAGAAGGAGGAAGAAGAAAGGAAGAGGAAGGAAGAGGAAGAGGGTGCGAAGAAGGAGGAAGAAGAAATGAAGATGAAGGAAGAGGAAGAGAGTAAAATAAAGAAGGAAGAAGAGAGAAAGAGGAAAGAAGAAGAAGAAAAGAGAAGGAAGGAAGAGGAAGAGAGTACGAAGAAGGAGGAAGAAGAAAGGAAGAGGAAGGAAGAGGAAGAGAGTAAAATAAAGAAGGAAGAAGAGAGAAAGAGGAAAGAAGAAGAAGAAAAGAGAGGGAAGGAAGAGGAAGAGAGTACGAAGAAGGAGGAAGAAGAAAGGAAGGGGAAGGAAGAGGAAGAGAGTAAAATAAGGAAGGAAGAAGAGAGAAAGAGGAGAAAAGAAGAAGAAAAGAGAAGGAAGGAAGAGGAGGAGAGTGCGAAAAAGGAGGAAGAAGAAAGGAAGAGGAAGGAAGAGGAAGAGAGTAAAATAAAGAAGGAAGAAGAGAGAAAGAGGAGAGAAGAAGAAGAAAAGAGAAGGAAGGAAGAGGAGGAGAGTGCGAAGAAGGAGGAAGAAGAAAGGAAGAGGACGGAAGAGGAAGAGAGTAAAATAAAGAACGAACAAGAGAGAAAGAGGAAAGAAGAAGAAGAAAAGAGAAGGAAGGAAGAGGAAGAGAGGATGACGAAGGTAGAAGAAGAGAAAAACAGAGAACAAGGAACAGGTTAGAAAAAGCGAAGTCAAACTTGCAGGTGACATTCTTGTTTTAATTTAACAGGATACTTTTCTTACAATACATACAATCTCTCACAACACATTACTTACAGTACATCTCTTGACAATACATTACTTACAATGATCAGCTTACACTGAACTTACTTTGCTAACCTGGATCAAATACTACATATATCTTATCAGACGTTTTGTTTTGTAGTATCGCTGAGTATTTTTACGAGTTGTGCCGTATTTTGACTCGCCCTACGGGCTCGTCAAAATACAAATAACGAGTAAACATACTCAGCGATACTACACAACAAAACGTCTAATAAGTTATATATTATCCAAAACGCCAAACTGTTATTTCAGTGCGGGCGAATTTCGCGGATATTTATTTACGGGGAGTGCGTGACAGAAGTACGAGAAGCGGAACGGAATTGGCGCGTTGTTGTGTTGCTGTTTCTATTTTCTTCATTAAATGAAGAAATTTTCTGGTCGCCAAGCTGTTTTTCTTCGTTCGATTCATCTAATGAACTTGGATCTGTATTTGCCAACCATTCTGACTCTTCGTCGTCGGATATATGATTCAAATTGTCCGCCATTTGTTTTTGTTTTTTTCGTAACTACAGTCCAATTCTTCGCTTGCGCGATGCGGGAAAACCTGTGCAACCGGTAGTCTACAATAGACGAGTACAAATACCGGGTGATATTTGTACTCGTCTAGGTGTAGTTGGATAATAAATTCTTATATTCCTAACATCAAGTTCATTATTAAAACCATTTTTAAAAGAATCGCACAGCATACTTTCAAAATGCGATCGAAAGGTTATTGCATAGCACATGTTGCAAGCTGTGGACAAATTTTTAAGTTAAGGTGGCTCTTACTAGTTTCCTCGCGCGGGGAACAGATAACTCTTGCGTCACGCGCGAGAGAAACGTGCGATAGAAGC
Source organism: Stylophora pistillata (assembly GCF_964205215.1). NCBI lineage: Eukaryota > Metazoa > Cnidaria > Anthozoa > Scleractinia > Pocilloporidae > Stylophora > Stylophora pistillata. The sequence continues at coordinate 10,206,394 of NC_142525.1, forward strand.
GCGAGATTAAAACACGAAAATTTACAACAAAGATGGCGGCGCAAAGATTTTTTCCTACTTTTGTGGGAAGTTTACCTAAGAGTGTGTATTTGATGTGTTGAGCGGCTACTGTGAATGCAGGAGATAGAAACTAAAATGAAAAGGCGATTTCCGAAGAAGTAAAGGTTGCTTTACTTCACATCTAAAAGAAATAGTCAACCGATATGAAATCTTGCGACGGCGAAAAAAGAACTCAAGTGAAGGATAATCTACCTGAGGAGGAAGAAGACTTTGAAACTTAAAAGAAAAAAATATGATATAGCCAGAAGTCGTGTGTAGGATTTTTAAGATGAGCCCGGGAGGCAGTCTTTGACAGCTGTTTAATGATTTTCTTAGCAGTAAACGCCTTTAAATATCAGATCGTAAGCGCTCGCGCGAGCACATGAAATTGTCAGCGGTAGCTACAACAGATGATGAGCGAATGTCGATCTTACGGATTCCAGATTTTTAAATGCGCGAAAACGCGCGTGGAAATTGCTATACTAACGAAAGCTATAGCATGAAAACAAGTTCGGTGACCCCTTCTTTTTATTGTTCCAATATGATAATAACGTCCAAAGGAATCATCAGAAAAAAAAACTAGAAAGTTCTACGGAAGGAAATTTGCGATGTGTAAAAATTGCCTTTTTTCTAGATTTTCTGAAATTCCGCTCCGTAGAATTTTTTAAAAATCTTTGTGCATTTTCCTTTTCAAGTGCCAAAAGCAATCGCTGAAAAAAATCACGGGGTGACCGGGTTAATTTTCGAATTTTTAAGCCACAAGCTAAAAAATGCGTCTGAATAAGCCTATGAAAGCGTTGCCCTGGAAACTGCTCGTGACGAAATGACACCTATTTTTGGATAATCAATGATCTTATTATAACTTCAGAGCTGAGCAAAGAGTTTCCAGCAATCTGATTGGTCGAGCGGTTCCTTATATGATGCTATATCAACCGCTCTACGCGGTTTATATAAAACGTTAAAATAAAATGTTAATAAAAAGTTACTAAAATGTTATGATTTTTTAGAAATTTCTCTGTTGTTCAGCTCTGAAATTATACTAAAACAATTATTCGCTTCAGGTTCGGTGAATATTGTCGAACAATCCCCTCGACTTCGTCTCGGGGATTATTCGACGATATTCACCTCGCCTTTGGCGAATAATTTTTAAATATAATTCAACCTCGTAGTGTTTAACTGGCCTTGGTCATTCTTTCTGTTGTATTCTTTCAAAGTTACAAACCATCTAAAAGATGAAAACCGGTACGAGTCACCTTAATGCTTATGTTATTCCCTTTCTCGTGGAAGGTATTCATTTGGCACCTTTTGTCGGCCATGTGAAATTCCAGGGATTTAATATGTTAAAGAAAACTACCGGTTCTTTCAAAAGACTCCTCATACTTTCATGATGGTTTGCATCAGTGTCATGGCCATCGAAATTTCATGTACACCTTTCGAAAGCCGTTAAGCTGAAATTCCAAACAAAATACTTTTTTTGTTAAAGCTATCTGGTCAAGCGCGCATGTAGAGCTCCAATTTTGAATTTGACTTCAGACTTTGGTTACGAAGAGGCAATGTACAACCAACTGTCTGAGGGATTCATCATTATGCATAATTAATAGAGTGTGCCAACTAGAGAAGCTATTATACGTGACTGAACTAAAAAGTTGCTTCTGTAAAATGAAGCTGAATTCGTAAAAACCCATACTTTCTCGACAAGGACAATCTTACTGTCATCTGGAACAATATGAGCAGATGGAGACTGACAATAAAAGTAATGTTTTTGTCACGTTTCCATTTAGTCTATAAATCTTTCAAACCAGATCATCCGAGTCAGATAATGAAGATTATACACGCTAAACAGAGTATGCAGATCTAGTCGGAATTTAGCTATAATTTGATTAAAAAACCTGTTCTTTTATTTTTTTCTCCTTTAAAAATGGCACCCTGCGTCACCTACGTAATACTCTGGCACTACATTTGTCACATGACACGTTATGATTAATATTCATCCCAACTCATGAATAAAATCCGTCCTAGTCCAGCCCGGATTACTACAATTGTCCTTACTGAACTGTGATGTGATCAAACTGTTTAGGTACTGTTACTGAAGAACATATTACAAGAGTCAAAGTCATCCCACCATGTCTGAGTGATGCACAAAGAGAAGAATTTGTAAAATTTTTTCTGCTAGATGTATCTCTGTTTGCAAAGAACAACAGGACGTCGCTCGATACAGGATTACACGCCCTGATTGAGCATATACAAGATGTTTACAACGTTTGCGTAGGAAAATTAGGGATTGGATGTTTAGAGATAACAGTACAGTGCCCCACCCTGGACAGCCTTGAACGTCTATGGAGTGACACTCGTTCTGGTTGCATCGACAAGTTTGCTGAGAAATTCCTAGTGACCAGCACATTCAAGACGAAACTTGGCGTGGAAAATATGACGCTTAAAGTCGAAATCAAAGAAGAGGATTACAAGGCATGTAGGGAGTCTTTTAATCCACATTTAGGTGAGTATTTAATTTAATGCCATACAGGGTTCGACATTCACGGTAACTAGCCATCGGCTGGTAGAAATTCAGCTTTGGCTGGTGGCCCCTCTGGCTAGTACACAGATTGAAACTGACCGAGCTAGGTCTGCATTTCATGATGGAAACAAACACTATCACTTTTCCCGGAATTTCATTGTGGATGTATCATCTCACCGGGCACATGCTATTCAGCTTGTAAGCAACTTTAGTCTTTTGACTTTTCGCCGTGCGGCACGCGAATGGGTAATTGAACATGCTATTATGTTGAAATAAATATTTGACATCCAAAAGAGCGTTTTCTGAAAGCACACATCAGTGTTCTTTTTTGTTACGAAATTAATAGAACAGAACATGAGCTTCCTGATAAAGTCACGCATAAAATCGTGCAGCACTGTGAAGGGATAACATTTCATTCAGCGTGAAAACTAATGGGTGATTTGCTTTCGTATGCTTACTTACAAAACTTACCACTACAGAAATAATTAGATAAGAACGATTTATTTCCTTTGACGTTTAAATCAGCTTTCTCCAACTATCGAATCTCGACAACGACAGTTTCAGGATTGTTTGAAGTTGTTTTGCTTTAGAAACATTTGTGCGGCGCCTGGCTGTGAAGATTAGTCTCGAATCGTTTCACTCTCTCCAATTTCTCTCTCCTTTCCTTGACGGTCGATCGCGTTTGAAAAAAACTTTAAAAAACCATCTACGGCTTTTTCTTTATCAAGTGGACAAAATAGTTCTCTTTCGATGTTGTTCCTTGCTCCAAAGGATCCACAAAATGCCACCACTATTTAAAACCATTCTATTTCTCAACTGGTTCTCGGGAGTTTTGTTTTCTTCCCCCTCAAATGGTTTTCGTTTACAGTACTTAATGTCAACCCATGTTTAATAGGTAATTCTGTTAAAGTCGACAGCTTCATAGCTACGGTTACATCGCCATTTGCATCTACGAAAGAAATGACCAACTATGCAAGGCTATGCCGCCTCCTGGTTGATGTTGGATCCCAAGTGCTGCGGTCCACTTTTGATAATATACATCCACCAGCGACTCTACAGATAGTTTTGGGAAGTACATCTGTGCATCACGCCACATTACAATCACTGTATAGAGGGAGGAAGAAAGTGCTCAATCCCACGCGATGGGGGAAGTTGTATCCTACTCACTCACCCGTGTCCTCTGCAACCTTCGACATCACACTTCTAACGGTGCTGCTTAGAAACATCTGTGGTTTGAGCCCTCCTGCCACAGGATGGGATCGCCTTCCCCCAGCTGCAAACATAAGCATCGCAGATGACATCGCCAGAGTGCGGTTTTACAGAAACACCGTATACGGCCATGCCTCTCAAGCTTCTGTGGATGACATAAACTTCGGTTCTTATTGGCAGGAAATACGAGAAGCATTGGTGAGACTGGGAGGAGCTCACTTTCGAGCAGATATCGACAATCTTGAGTACGACTGCATGGATCCGGATATCGAAGAGCATTATCGTGAGCTGATGAAACAGTGGAAGAAAGACGACGAAAATATCAAAGACAAACTTGAAGAAATTGAAGGTAAGAAAAATGTTTTCTGGTGCCCTATGGATGAAACAAAAGGTTACAGAAAAATGTACTTTCAGTTTACACGGCAGGGTTAAGGCTAGCTCCGCGTATATTCATTCGGTTTAATCATGTAAGCTGGACGTTTAATTTATTATTAGCATGGAATAGTAGCACATAGTGCCATAGTAGATAAACCCAAAAAATGCACCTCAATTTCACTGTAGGCCATTTTGTGTGACTCCAGTGTCTCTGACCTTTGATAACTGAACCTTTTTAAGAACGATCCTACCCAATCTGTAGTTTGCATGTGTATATTTGTAATGTGTAGTTTGCATCTGTATGTTTGCATCCTACTCAATCATGTAGTTTGCACCTTTTTAAGAACGGTCCAACTCAATCTGTAGTTGATGTGGGCTATCAGGCACGGAACGTGAAATATAACCTTTATTTGTTATTATTATTGCAGAAAAAACGTCTAGATGCCCAGATATCCCAAACAAGGATTGGGCGGCAAGCCGTAACCAATCAATGCAACGACCAAAGTCCTTACAATTAAAATTCCTATAGTAATTCCTAATCATGAAACCCTAATAATGAAAGTCCTAAACTTAATTGCTATGTGGTAAAAACCTCAATCAAAATACTAAAGGTTCCATACGTCGCTATCGAAACGCTTAAATGTAAAACATCTAATATCCCTTATTTCAATCTTAAAGCGCCTCGCCATATTGAGTGAACTATGGCAATTCCTAATCGTAAAAGCCTTAGTCCTAAACGTGATTACTATTTAGTAAAATTCTCAATCTAAATACTAAAAGTTATGTAACATCGCTATGATTACGCTTAAATGTGTTAAAACATCTAATATCCCTTATCTCAAAATCTTAAAGTGCCTCGAAATATTGAGTGAACTTGTGATGACTGACTTCTGTATCTGCATAGCTGTTGTGTCGCTCTCATCTCCCACTAGCTCTTTAAGCGCCTTTCTAACATTTCTTGAATAACCTCTGAGTATATCAACAATAATGATATATTGTGTCACCCGATAATGAGGGTATCTCTGTTCAAGCTCCCAGCGTAGTGGCCCACACTTTGCTGCTTTTTCGGCAGCTTTCTCCTCCCTGTAATAATAATTGCGCCATAATAACTGATGTGATGTGATGTGATGGTGATAATGATGATGATTATTATTATTATTATTGATACTTGGCGAAATTATCTGAAATTAAAGTTGAATTTGATCTATTTGGAATCGACAAGTTATCGATATACATATCATTGATTTATCTAAACCTAACTGAATCTGTGATGTAAATGTGCTCATGAAATTGTATACCTTTCATACATTTTCAGATTCACTGGGAAAGATGAGACACCACCTCAAAGACACAACTGAGAAGATACAGATTGAAATGAAAGAGATGAAGGAAAAACTTGGTAGCTTGATAACAACAGCGGAAAAAAGGACAGATGAAGGTTGGTTGCTAGAAAGAGCTACACACAGAGAAACTGAATTAAGAACATCGATACCGTTCACAATGTGAATAAATTATTTACTGGATGTCGGCCAATGTAGTATATTTTGGTAATGTATTGTTGGTAATATGGTGATGTGAGACCATACCTTAGCCAGCACCTCAACTGGAAGACACAAGGTAATGTGTCGAATGAATAAAATGGCACGGAACATGAGATTTTCGTCCCTAGTTACCTCCTAGATTGAATAGTTTTCTGAGTTGCCTAATTTTAGTTTTACCTTCATTAGGGACATAATGAAGGTAACTTCCCAGAACGTTAAAGTAACCCGCATATTGCCTTCTGAAAGTCATTGATTATTTATAAGGTGATCAATTTATAAGGTGATCATCCAACCAAGACTCGCTAATTTTGTCACGTGCATGGAATACTGGAATGACGCGCTATCCATGGGTTTCATATAATATCAAACCCTTGAGTTCGATAAAGCGTCAAAGTCTGGTGAATTCAATTCTTAATATGAACAACAAGAACTTGACACTCGAAAACGATAACAGCACTCAGCATACGGCCTCATGCTTTCATTAGTTTTCTCGTGTTTGGAAACCCTGATGAAACCCTGGCACTCATTTTTGAAATAGCTCGTATAAACAAACACAATCCTTGTTCCGCTCCTAGTGTAGAGTATTTCATTGTACATAGGAAGATATTTGAATGAGGGTCGCCCGAGTGAATTGGGTCAGGATAAGGTGTACGTGGCTCTTTTCCATTTCGCGAGTAAAACACCTGAACGAAAACTCTCACTTTATTGTGGGCGGGCCACTGGTTTTCTCAAACTTTTTTCTTTTTTTCTTGATGAAACTGACCATGTAACATAGAAGGCAAAAAAGTGTTCGTTGGTTTTCGTTAGTTCATCCAGTCTCGCTTTTTACCAACAAAAACTCTTACTCAGACTATCAGCTTTATTGATATCCTTATTTATTTCATGAGTAAATTGCTTCACGACAGAGTTTTTCTGTCACGCCGCTTGTAGGAAAAAAAATAGAGAAAGGGGAAAGGATCTACCGTTATTTAGTTAACTTTCGTTTTTATGAATAAAGTAACTCTCACTCAGACTAATAGTTCTAGTCCTATTCTATCGTCAGATACCACGAAAGGGTCCCATGAGAAAATGTTCAGCGAAATTGCAAAGTTGGACAATGAACTGAAAGAGGTGAAGGAAAAGCTGTGTACTTTGGCAGCCCCAGTGGCAGAAAGCGAGGATGAAGGTCAGTTGAATTATTGCGTTCGATAGAACGCACTCCTAAAGCTGAAGGAACTGAGATTTTCTTAGAAAACTGGTGGACCGATCTTGAGACTCCAATTTGTACTCCCCACAAATTACGTTAGGGGCAAACACGAAGCTACTCCAAACATGCGCGCACCACCGCACAGCACTTTCGTTTCTCGATCATCGCTGGATTAGTTAAGTTCTGAACTAGTAGCGCTACGCAATTTGCTGGACGTAAAGTCAACAAAACAACGATCTGAGCATGATAACTTCTACTGCTTGGGTTTCATACACGTAAGTTACGTTTTTACTTCTAACAGCTGTTTTTTTTTTTTTTTTTTGCTTTTCCGATTTCTCCAAATTGAAGCTTTTGCATAGTTACGCGTTACAATCAGGGGTGTCATTAGGTGAAAGCAATTTTTGGTACTTATCTTTTACTCACTGGATAAGGAGCTTGGGCCACCCCTTGACTAAATAGCAGACACGTACAACCACGCCAGATTCTACAGTCAACTGTGAACTCAAATGCACTCGATAAGCCGTGCTCACTTTTAGTAAAGTAAAAGTTGTTCTGCTTATTGTCTCGTCGTCATTAGACAGATATTAAACGTCTCCTCTACCTTACAGAGAAGTCATCTTTTCCCAGGGAAAGTCATTTTTCCGATTTATGGAACAGTCTCGGCAGTGTGCTTTTGTTTCCTTCAATAAATTAAGTGTGGTGCGAAGGCCACAACTGGTCATCACAATTTCATTACAATTGCCGTTCTAAAATTGCTTCTACTTTAATCAGGCACAGATCCATACCGATACTATCAAACTAGAGGCGAACAAAACGCGCATAAAAAAACCTCTCAAATGAAGAACTCACGAAAGACCAGATTAATTTACTGGCAAAACAGCTTAAATTCATTCCCAACACCCGCTACAAAACAAAAAGAGATCAGACAACAACTATTGGGTGACTTTGATCAGTTCGCAAGCAGAATGCGTCTGATTTACATAGGGGAGGACAAAAAAAACCATCCCTGCCACGTCAAATCTACATGGATACCACCAAGACTTAGGGCCTGATTACATGAGCCGAGGTGGCCCGGTTGGCCGGGCTGATTTCTTTTGTTTTCACGCCTTGGCGAACACCAAAACAAAAGAAATCAGCCAGGCTAACAGGGCCAGCCCGGCTCATGTAATCAGGCCCTAAAATCAGTAGCCCTTGAAAGCTATTTAGAAGAGGTTAAAAGTGACCTTTCAGAAATAGAAATTACAAAGCCAAAAGATAATTTGCTTTCGGCCGAACGCAAGGCGCTGAGGGCCTTGAAACGTGACTCTGAGTTACATCTCAAAAAGGCCGACAAAGGAACAACAACCGTTGTCATGAACAAACGCGACAAAATTTTGCCGTTCCTTTCCGAATCGACAGCCATTCTTTCAATCTTCCTTTCGTGATGCCAGGACAGTTACCACTAAGAATTTTAATCTTTTCCTCGGAAGAAAAAAACGCAGATTCCAGAGTTGTATGGTCAGACATGGAGTGTTTCTGGTGTTTACCGAGAAACGTTGACCCGATAGCCTCGTCCTGAAACTGTAACTCCGCGGACCCTTTGCATTGCAGACACAAATGCGATAAGGGCTATTAACCGCCGAACTTTAAAAGTCCCAAACGAGTGATCTTGAGGCTTCCTGGCAGAAAAAAAACACTTCCAAACAAGTAATGAACTATTGATCTTCATTCGGAGCTGATTTTTTTTTGAAGACTGACTACTGGGGACAGATTCTAGAGGCAATATATTTAAACTACATTCGTAACGGCTATGTAAATGCCACAGGAACCCATTACCTTAGAAACCCGAAACAACACATATTTAAGATGGTAAGCCTGTGGTTCGTTTGAGCTTTTTTACGGGACTGACTTAAAGGGAATGTACGGTCTAGAAAAAGTTTACCTCAGTTAGAAGACTTTTTCCGCAGGAGTTCGAAAATAACTGCCATTTTGTCCAGTTTGCTTTGTAGTAGCGATAAGAGGGCTTTGAAGTTTTCTTTTTTTACAACTTTCATGGTTAGAAAAACGCTATCTTGAATATTACGTCAGTTTTGGCGTAGCAATAGTCAAACTTTGTTCAGCGCTTTGTCCTTATTGACCTGTTTGACCTTTGTGAAAATAGTTTCTGATACCCCTAAAAGTTGAAATGAGGTGAACTGTCGTGTGGTTGAATGTCAAAATACATACTAATATTCAAAAGGAAAACTTGTAAGCTTTGATATGCTACGGGATAGTGAAATATTAAAGAAAAGTTTCCCGACAAAAATAACCCGCGAGGACGGTTTGTCAAACCCTGCAAAACCTCAGAACTGCCAAAACGAAGACTTCCAGCGAGATATACAGGCATGTAAGTTTTCCTTGTTAATACTCGCTTCGAACTGAAAGCTTTGCTTACCTTTTGCATATTCAACACAAATTTCAGTTATTTATTCTATGAATTTTTCAAACCCTTTTATTGTAAGCGAATAAATTGAAGCTCGAAATGGTGGTACAAATTGGTAAATTCTCAGTCGCCACCGTCGACCCAAGCCCATTTTCAACATCGTGCGCTTTTCCAAGCAGTGTAGAAGTACATCTTGTCTTTCCTAAGTCTGTTGTGAGTTCACCGGGTAAATTTTCTTTACTCCGTCAGTCGCATTCTCCTGCGAAAAAAGGCTGTTCCGAAAACGCGGAGTGCGGAGTCTAAGAAACAAAATTAAAATAAAAAATTAAAAGAATAATTAAATACATAAATAAACTAGAAAAAGAAATTTACAAAATCAAAATAATAATCATTAAAAAATTCACCGCCTGAAGTGGACTGTTCATATGGTATATTTAACTGAAGATTTTCATAGTTAGCAGTTCACTTTTACGGAAAAAAAAAGTTAAGAACAGTCCAGTTGTGACCATGTCTATCTAGAAAATGTAAGAAATTACACCTACGGTTATGCTGGAAGCCGTACTGCCTCAAAACAATCTCAAGCTTTGCTTTCCAAAACTAAACTGACCGTGTGAATTAACTCTTAAACCATTCTCACAACTTGTCAACTGCTCGTCCTAAAGTTCTCGTAAAGTTCAAACTAAAACCTTGAAAGATACTCAGCGCTGAAAAATCGTAAGATAAAAAATGTAGATTGACAAATACAGAAACAAGTCAATACACAGGTGAAGTTACAATTTGAGAAGGCTGTTCCGAAAACGCGGAGTGCGGAGTCTGAAAAAATTAAAAAACTAAAAAATTAATAAAAGAATAATTAAATACATAAGTAAATTAGAAATAGAAGTTTAAGAAATAAAGATAATAATTATTAAAACATTTACGCCGCCTGAAGTGGACTGTTCATATGGTATATTTAACTCAAGATTTTCATAGCTAGCAGTTCACTTTTACGGAAAAACAAAAGTGAAGAACAGTCCAGTTTTGACCATGTGTAGAAAATGGGAGAAACTACACCTTTGGTTTTGCTGGAAAGCCGTATTGCCTCGAAACAGTCTCAAGCTTTGCTTTTCAAAAATAAACTATTTAATAAAAGAAATGAAATAAAAGTATATTGTTTCATGAGAAAGCGATTTATATAATACTCGTGCTTATATAGGTAGAAAATATACATTGAAGCTTACTGTTTCTGGTCGGCGTCGTCGACATCGCTGTCAGAGCTATCAATCACCAGAGGGTGTTCCTTATCTAGCGAAAAGTTGATAACGGAATCTAAGTATATGTTACATTTTCAAAGAACCAAAAGCAATTTGACAAAAACAAAGTTTTGCAGATAAATCAGTTTACCAACCTTGCCTTTTGTGTGACATCACTAAATCTAACAGGAAAGCGAGGCCAAGGAGTTGCACGTGATTATTGGCGAGACAGGTGGTTTGGTTAGGCTGCCCTGCAGTTAAATGGCTTTTTCGGGAAAACATTTTTTTTTATAATTTAATTTCTCAAAGTGCAACTTTGCGTGTGTATTGACTTGTTTCTCTATTTGTCAATCTACATTTTTTATCTTACTATTTTTCCGCGCTGAATACCTTTCAAGTTTTTTGGTTTGAACTTTGCGAGAACTTTAGGACGCGCAGTTGACACGGTTGTGAGAATGGTTCAAGGGTTAATTCCCACGGGCAGTTTATATTTTTGGAAAGCAAAGCTTGAGATTGTTTCGAGGCAGCGCGGCTTTCCAGCAAAACCGAAGGTGTAATTTCTTGCATTTTCTAGACATGACTGTTCTTAACTTTTTTTCCGTAAAAGTGAACTGCTAACTATGAAAATCTTGAAAATATACCGTATGAACAGTCCACTTCAGGCGGCGTGAATTATCTTTTTTTCTTGAATTTCTATTTCTAGTTTATTTGTGTATCTAATTATTCTTTTATTTTTTTTAGACTCCGCACTCCGCACTCCGCACTCCGCACTCCGCACCCCACACTCCGCACTCCGCCCTCCGCCCTCCGCCCTCCGCCCTCCGCCCTCCGCCCTCCGCCCTCCGCCCTCCGCCCTCCGCACCCCACACTCCGCACTCCGCACTCCGCACTCCGCACTCCGCCCTCCGCCCTCCGCACTCCGCACTCCGCACTCCGCACTCCGCACTCCGCACTCCGCACTCCGCACTCCGCACTCCGCACTCCGCACTGCGTTTTCGGAACAGCCGCGAAAATGGCTATATGACATTTAATACATTGCCGGCAAATAAACAAGACAGACACGTTGGCGACAAATACAAATTATCCTTCGTTATGCAGGCGCCCATATTTCGCTATATCGTATCGATTGGACAAGATAAAAACAATATGAAAATATTTAATCTCTTCCAACCAACTACTTGACGTAATTATGCAGTGCTTATGCTTTCAAAAGAAATCGAAAGTTTCATTTTAACCTCAGTTATAGTGTGGTAAGCTAATGTAAACACTGTATGACAGAGGCGACTTTCTGGCGCGCGTCAAAAATAGCAAAGCTCTGCTTCTAACAAGTTGCGACATTTCAAACGGATGTTACTAAAACTGGTAACGGGGAACGGATGTCCAGCGGTAACCCAACTGAGAATTCAAAATGGCGGAGTAAACGATGTTTACAAACACTGATTTTATCGCTAGGTCGCCGCTTGCAGTGTAATTAGACGACTCGCTTTTATTTAACTATTGCTCAGGCGAAGCCACGAAGCCTAGTATTCCGAGGCGAGAATTCGAAGTCGACGTTTCTGCAATGGCTGCCACCATTTGTTCTGACGTCTCTCTTTCTTTTTCCTTCCTGAAATCTGCATCTTTTGGCAGAGTTTGGGTATGTTGGTTGTTTGCATTGCCCAACGGCATTTTTTGCAGATAAGTAGCAAGGAGGTGATATCTTAGTTTAACAGAAATGAGCTAGGAAACGTAGTAACCAGCCTAGTTATTAAAATTACTACATGCAGACATCTGCTTACCTTACCGCGAAATAACATCAGGAACATATCTTTGTATCGACCCATAAACCTCCATGTAAACAATAGAGAAATCAAACATTGACAGAACTTTTAATAACATTTAATTTAACAGGAAAACATTAGTTATGTCTTGAAGAATGTAGGCGTATGAATTCATATTCATGCTAATGCTTAATAATATTTACACTGCATTGATCATATTCAAGAGAAAGTAATTCCCATAATGGGCGTAAAAGTCATTCAGCTGTTTGCTTTACAACATTATTGACATTGCTAGGTTGTAACGGTGAAGATATTGGAGGTAAACCTCATTACCTTGCAGTACAATTACTCTTTGAATATATGAATAAATGCCGCGAGCTTGTAGTTCTGAGTTGATTGTTCAAATGTTGTGCATGAATTGTAAGATACTCACCTCTCCGAGGATTTGATTTCTATGCAACCTGCAATGTGTGTCACACAAAAACTAAATTTATGAGGCACTCAACGTTTCAAAGTAAAATCCTTCAATAAAACCTACACTTACCGTCCATGCTTTTTGCTCCGACGATCGCGTTCGAAGAGCACACACTCAAAACTAGTTGCCAGACCCTTTTAGTTCCTTTTACTCCGCCATTTTGAATTCTCAGGCGGTTTACCGCTGTACACCCGTTCCCCGTTACCAGTTTTAGTAACATCCCATTTCAAACACTGCGTTGAAAAATGAAAAATACTGCGTTGAAGCTAATTACAAGCGATAAAGATAAAAACACCATTGCAAATTTAAGGTGAATGCTGAAAGAAACAAAATTTGATTCGTAACAATTAGCCTTTTGTCTGCGTTAATATTGGCAACTAAATGTTTCTAATCAATTTTTTCGGTGTTTACACATACGAAGAATGATCTTCAAGTCAATCGTTTCTTTTCCTTTCTTCTTTTCTTGCTCGCCGCCGTTTTCCTTGTTTACATCCATTTCAGCAGGGATATAATTTGCCATGCTCGACTAAAGTTTCGTCATAACCAAGATGGCGGATTTCAATTTGAAAATGCCGATTTTTGGAACGTAATTGTTCGCTACTAAAACGCTTTTAGCTCAAATGAATAGCCAGTTAGGACAATGCAAGCAAGGAAATATTCATTAAGTCAACTTTTTTTAAACCGTATTTTCCCTTTAACTGGGGTGTTCCCAGTACTGCCAAAATGCGTTCTTTTGCTCATTGCCACTATTGTGAATTTGGGGATGAAAAATGTTTTTAGTCAAATCTGTCACAGTTTCTCCGCTACTGTGAGGCCATCTTACCTACTTCGCGGAAGCTAACAATCACAGCACCAACCTCGTAAAGCAAATAACCGTCAATTTAAAGGCAGTTTTTGGAGAAATAGCAAGAGGTGCGCTGAAGTGCGATACATTCAATGATTAGTCCTACTTGTACCGAGTTTGTAGCGAGAACAGGTTTACTTTTTTTGTCAAATGGAAGCAAGAAATGTGAAAAAAAAAATAGAGAATTAGGTGCGATTCAGAGGGATTTGCACTCTCGACAAAACGGTCCTCCAATTCATATTGAAAAATACAAAAATACAAATTGTATATCAAAACATCAGTAGCTTCAAGTTATTAAGGAAGGGTTTATCTTCCAATTCCCAGTCTTTCTAGTCCACATAGCTTGGCGTTAGGTAATAAATGGACTTGAACATTCGTCTTCGAAACGCCTCAACCAAATAGTAAGACCGCCATGCTGGAAATGTGTGAAAATAATACAACGAAATGCCTCAACCGCATAGTAGGACTGCCATGTCAGAAATGTGCGTAAAGAATGCACCGGGCACCACCTGATCAATACTCAAACTCGAGAGTGTTTAGGCAAATCATTTTATTGCCATGGGATGGACTGGGATCCGAATGGTTTTCTTTCTGCAAAACAAAAAGAGAAATTTATCGTTCAAGTAATTTATTTGGCAAAGGTGTCAAAGTCATACAACCACTTTAAATTTACAAACAAATTCCAGGCAAATATCACAATTTTCCGCATTTCTCATTCTTTTCTTATTTTTTTCTTATTCTTAATTTGTTCTCACTCACTTTGCTATTTTTAGGAATTTTCGATCCAACTGAACTTATTGACGGAATTCGCCAACTATACAAGACTCGTGAAGGATGGCTTTCACCGTTTCCATGGTGTGAAGAGTTTCAGTTTTTTATTGGCAACATTTTTACAAGGCTCAGAGTGGTCAGAAGAAAGAAAACGAGAGGAGAAGTCACTGACACATTTGTTGACATGCCGTCTATATTGGACTCCCATGAAGAGTGTTTAGCGCCGAGAGCAGTGCTGATTGAAGGAAAACCTGGCATGGGAAAAACCACCTACTGCAAAAAGTACGTCTACGACTGGGCAACAAGAAAGCAGGAATCTCAGGGCTACGGCTTAACAGCATTCAAAGCAGTGTTATTACTGAAATGTCGAGACATCCATTCTAATCTTTGGGAAGCCATTGACGATCAGCTTCTACCCCGAGACATCGATGAAGAAGTCAAACAAAAATTCTTTCAGTTTATTCGTGAACATCAGTCCAGCATTTTACTAGCACTGGATGGATTGGATGAGTTGCCTTCCAGAAAATTGCCAATGTTTTTGGAATTGATTGAAGGAAGGGTACTCCCTAGATGCCACATAGTTGCAACAGCAAGACACGAAGCTGGAAAAGAGGTGAGAAAATACTGTGACACGCTGCTCGAGATCGAGGGATTCACTCAAAAACATGTTAACGAATTTGTCATCAAATACTTTAAAGATAGGCTGGGTTTAGCCACAAAGCTCTTGAAACGGATGGACAACGATGAAAACCTGAGAGAATTGGCAGCCAATCCTCTGAACACAGGACTTCTTTGCCTATTATGCGAAGAGTTTGATGGCACACTCCCTGAAAGCAGAGCTCAACTGTACTTGGATATGGTTGAATGTGTCTTGAGAATATATAGAAAAAGGAAAGGAGAATCATTAACAAATGTAGTCATGGCAAACCTTTACAAACCGCAATTGAATCGCCTCGGGTTGGTGGCGTTGAATGGTTTACTGAACGACAAATTGGATTTTGATGAAAGTCAATTGGGAAATCATGCAGAAGAATTGACCGCATTTGGATTTCTATCAGTGCAGCCTGGTGGCAGCAAATTGAAACCAAAAGTGCACTATGCTTTCCTTCATAAAAGTTTTCAAGAATGCTTTGCAGCATTCTTTATTTGCTCTCAGATTCAAAGCAAGGAAATCACACTTAAAGAACTAGTTTCCGATGAAAGGTATTTCCATAGCCTTAAACAAGTCCTTTTGTTTTCATGCAGAATTTTAGCCATGCAAAGCGATAAACACATTGTTGCTCTTGTGGAGAGTTTAACAGGCCAAGTCAACAAAAATGAAGGCAAAGGTGCAGACGTTGTATTAGAGGCCATTATCGAATGTGAAAGAGGAGAAGATTTTTCCTCACAGTTAGCAAAATGTTTTGGATCTGGTTTGAATCTGACCAATTTGAATTTGTATGAGCAAGGGATCGTCAGTGCCAGTATTAAATCTATTTCTGAGGCAGTTAAAGTCAACAAGACTCTGACCTATTTGAATTTGGGTGGCAATCACATTAGTGATGCCGGTGCTACATCTATTGCTGAGGCAATCAAAGTCAACAAGACTCTGACCTATTTGAATTTGGGTGGCAATCACATTAGTGATGCCGGTGCTACATCTATTGCTGAGGCAATCAAAGTCAACAAGACCCTTACCAATTTTGATTTTTCTTGTAATCATATTAGTGATACCAGTGCTACATCTTTTGCTGAGGCAATCAAAGTCAACAAGACTCTGACCAATTTGAATTTGTCTGAGAATGATATCAATGATACCCGTGCTACGTTTATTGCTGAGGCATTCAAAGACAACAAGACTCTGACTGATTTGAATTTGTCTTGTAATAAAATCTGTGATGCCGGTGTTACCTCTATTGTTGAGGCAATCAAAGACAACAAGACTCTGACCAAATTGAGCTTGTCTCAGAATTTTATCGGGAAGGCCAGTGCAGCATCTATTGCTAAGGCACTCAAAGTCAACAAGACTCTGACCAATTTGAATTTGTCTGGGAATTGTATTGGCAATGCTGGTGCCAAATCTATTGCCAAGGCAATCAAAGTCAACAAGACTCTGACCAATTTAAATTTGTCTGGGAATGGTTTTAATGAGGCCTGATCCGCTACATTTATTGTTTAGGCACTCGAACTGAACAAGACTCTGACTAATTCGTTTGTCTGATAATGAAATCTGTGATGCTGGTGTTACTCTATTGCTGAGGCAATCAAAGACAACAAGACTCTGACCAAATTGAATTTGTCTCATAATGATATCGGGGAGGCCGGTGCTGCATCTATTGCTGGGGCAATCAAAGTCAGCAAGACTCTGACCGATTTGAATTTGTCTCTGAATCCTATTGGCGATGCTGGTGCCGAATCTATTGTCAGGGCAATCCAAATCAACATGACGCTGACCAAAAGTTGAATTTGTCTCGGAATGGTATTAGTGATACCCGATCCGCTACATTTATTGCTCAGGCACTCGAATTCAACAAGACTCTGACTATAATAAATGAATAATAATAATAAAAAAGCATTTATATAGCGCTAAGCTCGACTAGTTCTCCGTAGCGCTTTACAAAATTATAGACTAATTAACATAGCAATTAAATTATAAAAAATCGTAAATTAAAAAGCGTCTTTGAACAAGTATGTTTTAAGGTTCTTCTTGAAAATTGCAACAGATTCAGATGTTTTCAGGCGATATGGTAAATCGTTCCAAAGCTTGGGACCGGGAATGGAGAAAGCACGGTCACCATAGTTCTTTCGAAATGTTCTTGGAACCATCAGGAGCATTTGTGATGAGGAACGCAGTACACGAGAGCCATAATTCCTTTGATGCAACAGTTCAGCAATATACGTTGGAGCTAAGCCATGTAGACCTTTATAGACAAGTAGAATTATTTTGAAGATAATGCGATACTTAACAGGTAGCCAATGAAGTTTCTTTAATGCAGGTGTAATATGTTCCCATTTCTTTGTCAAAGTAATAACTCGCCTTGCAGCGTTCTGTATAGACTGTAGCTGGTTAATCATATAGTCAGGTAGTCCATAGAGAAGGGAATTGCAATTATCCAATTTAGATGTAATGTAAGCATGAATCACAATTTCAGCAATTTCCGGACTGAGATATTCTCGTATCTTACTTATGTTCCTTAGGTGATAGTACGAAGCTTGACAGACTTTTTTTAACTTGCTCATCCATTATTAGATGTTGATCGAAAAACACTCCTAAGTTTCTTGTAGATTGAGCTGGGCTAATCTTTTCATCACCGACTTCAAAAAAATTGAGTACAAGAGATTGACGAAGCCTGGAACTGATGAGTAACAAATCGGCTAACGATTCGGAAACCTGGAACTGATGAGTAACAATTCGGTTTTATCTTGGTTGAGCTTCAAGCCGTTCAATATCATCCATGAATAAATGTTTTACACACAATTCAACTTTAGATTTAACTGTTGTCCATCTTGCGAACTTGACAAGAAAGACACAAATTTGCGTGTCATCAGCGTATAAATGATATTGTAGATCATAGCTCTTAATAATATAAGCTATCGGAGAAGTATATAGTACATACAATAATGGGCCCAAAACAGATCCTTGTGGAACGTCATGTACCCATTTGCGTAACGTTGACTTACAGTTTTCAATTTGTACAAACTGTCGACGGTCCATAAGATAAGACTTAATCCATTGGATTACTTTTCCTTCTACACCAAATCTTTGCTCTAGTCTTGACAACAGTATAGAATGGTCAACCGTATCGAGGGCCGCAGATAAGTCTAATGGTAGCAAAACAATAGAATGGTTTGTATCAACAGCGCGTAGGATATCATTCTGCACTTTAACTAAGGCGGTTTCTGTAGAATGGAAAACTTTATAGGCAGATTGGAACATCTCACCCAAGTGGTGCTTCGTTATGTAATCGGTAAGTTGAACCGCCACAGACTTTTCAATGATTTTAGAGACAAGGCTTAGGTTAGATACTGGTCTAAAATTAGCAAACTGGTTGTGATCAGCATCGGGCTTCTTTTGGAGAGGAGAGAGAGTAGCAATCTTGAGGGATTTAGGTACAGTAGCTGTATCGAGTGACATGTTAACTATCTTCGTAATAACTGGGAGTAGCACTTTCACGCACGATAGATGGGATAGGATCTTAACAGCAAGATTTATTAGAAGATTTGGCGGCGTACTCCACAATGTGCTTTTCTGTTACCTCAACGAAATCACAGAATGACGTTGAAATTTCAGTAGGTAGCTCCAAAGTGAGACCATTCTTGATTGCATCTTGTTTAGCAAACAGTGAATGGTGGACTTTGTCAATCTTCTCCGAGAAGAAATCAGCAAATGAATTGGCCAGCGCTGCGTTGTCATGACAGAAAGGATACCTCTTGGGAGTTGATTTCTGCAAGAACTTATTTACGGTAGAAAATAACACCTTTTGATCAGATGAGTGCTGTTCGATAATAGATGAATAGTAATCAGATTTTAGTCTGGGAGTGACATTAACAACAACATCACACTGGTTTACATAACGCAGATGATCAGACGGCAATCTTGTCAGGCGCCACTTCGTTCAAGGTTCCTTCTAATTCTCTTCTGCTCAGTCACTTCAGGTGTATACCATATAGCCGTTGGTCGAACTGTAATCCAACGATGTTTTACTGGAACGTGTTTGTCAACTAGAGAGGGCAGTGTAGAATCATATTTATCGACCAGTGAGCTCAGATCTGTGCATTGTTCATCAGGGAAAGCATCAATAAAGTCAGTGCAAAAACTCTCCATACTCAAAGTGCGTAGATTTCGACTATTTACCGGCTTTCTCTCGAAGTTAGATTTTTGTAGGCGTAGTTCACAGAGAACAGCATAGTGGTCAGATAGTCCAGGGTCCATGATGTTATATGAATTAATTAACAAGTCATCTGATCTTGAAATAACCAAGTCAAGGGTGTGACCATGTATATACGTATCCTCTATGACATGTTGTCTTAAGTTCGAAAAATCAAGTAGGTCCAGAAACTGTAGGGCATGTTGATTGTCTGGGTCATCAATATGGAAATTAAAGTCACCAGCAATTATAATATGACTAGTAGGCTCAGCATGAACTTGCTCTAGGAGTCGTGAAAAATCTTGGAAAAAAGCTATGTAGTTTGAATCAGGTGGTCGGTAAATAATCAAAAACCTGATGCACTTGATAGATCTAAAACGAAGATCCATTACTTCGAAAGATGGAAAATCATCTGTAAGTATAAAATTTATTCTGAGGTTGGCTTTAAACAGCCGCCTACTCCTCCCCCTCTGCCATGCAATCTTGGAACATGAAGCGGTACATTAAGAAATATATAGCCAAGAGGGCACAATGTGCCGATTTCTAACTCATCATACTTCCCAGGACGAAGCCATGTCTCGGTAAGTGCCAGAATATCGATGTTGTTATCCACAACATAATCCTTGATAGCCATAGCTTTATTTCTGACGGATCTGTTGTTAAATAGAGCAAATAATGTGTTTTTTGTAGTGTTAGTTTGATTAGGTTTTGTAGTGGCAGTTGACTTAATTGGAACCAGTGAGCGTGAACTTTAATTGTTGATGGAAGGCGCATATTTAGCATCAGTGCGTGGAGTAATCCTCACAGTAATTGAGTTATTGTATTCAGTAAAATTAGTATTCATGTTCGACGAGTTTGAGGTAAAATTATGAATAGAGTGAAATCTTTGAGTATTTGTATATGCTTCAGCAAATAAGTCCATTAAATCTGGTTTTTGGTTAGTTAGCGTAAAGCTAATGTTTCTGTTAGCATTAATAAATATATCCATGAGATCTGTAGTCGACTGTTGTACAATAATCGATGTAGAATCAATTGACTGATAAAGCAATCCATGAAACCAGTAGGACCAGGATTCTTAGAGATATCTTGATGCATGAACAGTTATATCCAAAGGAGGATCATGTCCTGGGATAGCTAAGCTTGTGATTCCATGCTTGCTAACTTTGAATTCAGCTCGTCGTGTTCTATGGAAACCATTTCTTAATGCTGGCTTGATAAAAGTTGTACATCGATGATAATTTGCATCAGTAAAACATTCCTTAAATCCTTCATGAGACTCATTTTCCACAATCAGGTCATACAAATTATTACGCTCAATGCGAAAATTTGCTCTTAAAAAGTAAGAAAACTGCAGGAAAATCAAACATTGCAGGAGCGCCAAATAAAGCCGACCAGCCATGACGCACATGTTCTCACCTCCTCACCCTGACTAATTTGAATTTATCTGATAATAAAATCTGTGATGCAGGTATTACCTCTTTTGCTAAGGCAGTCAAAGTTAACAAGACTCTGACCAACTTGAATATGTCTGGGAATGGTATTAATGATACCCGCTCCGCTACATTTATTGCTGAGGCACTCGAAGTGAACAAGACTCTCACTAGTTTGAATTTGTCTGATAATAAGATCTGTAATGCCGGTGTTACCTCTATTGCTAAGGCAATCAAGGACAACAAGACTCTGACCAATTTGAATTTGTCTAATGATATCGGTGATGCCGGTGCTGCATCTATCGCTGAAGCAATCAAAGTCAACGAGACTCTTACCAATTTGAATTTGTCTGATAATAAAGTCTGTGATGCCGGTGTTACCTCTATTGCTAACGCACTCAAAGTTAACAAGACTCTGACCAATTTGATTTTGTCTGTGAATTCTATTGGTGATACCGGTGCCGAATCTATTGCTGAGGCAATAAAAGTCAACAAGATTTTGACCGATTTGAATTTATCTGATAATAATATTGATGTTGCCGGTGTTACATCTATTGCCGAGGCAAACAAAGCCAACAAGACTCTGACCAATTTGAATTGTCCTACTGGGAATTCTATTGATGAAGCCGGAGCTGGGTATATTGCTAAAGTCACCAGGACCCTAATCAATTTGAATTTGTTTGGGAATGTTATTAATGAAACCTGTGCTCATCTATTGCCGAGGCAATCAAAGTCAACAAGACTCTGACCAATTTTGATTCTGTCTGGCCATTAGTGTACTAATGGTAGAAATGGTTAGATATTCTAGTCTTCTCGGATAGGGACGAATAAATGGAGGTCCCGTCTCCTGCAGGGTTAGGGACAGGAGACGTTAATTTCCCACGCACGAGATTACTGTGTGATGGATGTCCTCCCCTGGGGGGGGACGGGTGGGTTTGTTGGAGCTTAAACCTCGTAGGGGACCTATGTCCTATTGTTTCTGCTCCAGTTTCTGCTCCAGTACTTTGTACAAATCTTTAAATACTCAAGTGCCACTGCTGCACCTATGGTTGAGGAAATTAAGAGTCAGAAAGACTCTGCCCTATTTGGAGCAGTCTGAAAACGCATAATGATGCCGGCGCTACATTTATTGGCGAGGCAATTAAAGTCAACAAGACTCTGATCAATTTGGATTAGTCTGAAAATCACATTAGTGATACGGGTGCTACATCTATTGCTGGGGCGATCAAATTAAACTGAAAAAGACTCCGACCAATCTGAACTTTCTAAACTGTTGTATTAGGGATATCGTTGCTGCATCTATTGTTGAGGCAACCGAAGTCAACAAGACTCAAATCAAATTGGAATATGTTTTGCAATTGTGTGACTGATGTTAGTGCTCATTATCAGGTACTTAAGATGAATTGAAGAAGTTTAACTTTCCATTGAAGTTGTTAGACTTTTGATGTTGAAGGAATAATGAGGACATGCAACAACTTTATTTTACTTTCTGAGGCTTACAATATCAAAGTCCTTCGGGTGAAAGTTTTGTCGCGCATAGATAGTGCTGATTAAATTGAACGCTTATGAAATGATGGACTGGGGATAACTAAGAACTATCCTGGAATAAAAGTTTTAAGTTTGAGATATGAATGCATAGTGTTGTGGCCAAAAGGGGAAATGTTTCATCCCTGAGCAAATCAAAAGATCTCAAGTAGATATTAAACTTATAGGGACTGCATGGTCTGACCCAAGTGCATTGCTTGGGTCAGACCACACGTCTCGGAAAACACACTTCCGGTAAGGAAGTATATTTTCTTAATTACGGAATAAATATTTCCGGTAAATGACTTAAGTGGAATTGGCCAGACCTATGAGGTTCTCTTTCCCCCAACTTCTTCCCTAGTTTTCCCTTGTTGATAATCATAATTGTAGCCTTTGATCCACACTTGAGTACGCTGCTTTTTGATTTTGGACAAAAATTGCAAAAATTCAATAACTTACTGAAATCTCTTTTAAGGTCCAGTCCATATTTATTATAAAGTTCTCCACCATCTTGCCCCGTAGATAATTCACCTGAGGTGCCTTTATTATCCTGTATCGCTCCCAACCGAGCATTAACATCACTTTCTTGACTTTCATCATTTATAGCATTTGTCTTTTTCCGCTTCGACCCCTTGCTGACTTTTTTCTTGGGTTTTAATATTTTTGGAAGTTTACTCGAGTCTTTGGAAGTATAAAGCTGAAATCCAGTGTCACTGAGTTTCTCAGCCGTGCTTTTCTTCCCAGAATTGATTGCCAGGTCGCCAGTTTCACCAAAAACTTTGAGTCCATTCATGTCATTGTTGTTCTGGTCCAGATCTCTCCCCGATAATTTTCGTAATCCATCATCACCCCGCGAACTTGACGTTTTTCTGAAGGAAGGTGAATTTCTTGCTGATGGAATCGGTGGCATCAGGGATTCTTTCCTCGATCTTGTTCTCTGGATATCAGTATATTTTTTGTCAGTGTACACGTAATAATTTTCTACCACAAATACAGCAACCTGATTGGCTACGCTAAGCACTAAAGAAAGGGTTGGCTTCAAACATGAGCCCATTACCATTAATGGGCTCGATCCTGCTTCAAATGAAACTGTGATGCTGCGTCAGGGGTGGGGGCGGGAGTACAACAAGAAAATTTGGTTTTATTAGGTGTGGTGATAATGTAAAATGGCCACCGTAAAGAGATTCTAAAGCCGACGTTTCGAGCGTGAGCCCCTCATCGGAGCGAAAATACGCGCGCATGCGCACGCTACACACTTCTATTCAAGAGCTAAATTACAAACTCAAGATTTCTATCGTGTGATAACTGAAGACGAAGCCCGAACCATCTACATGTATAATTCATAGAAATATATGCGAACAGTCTACTTATTTTAGTTCTAATTTACTACTTGCTTTACAAGACAACCTCCACAAATGAGGTGGTGTCCCATTCCAAAGTCTAGTCAGGTCCGGTAGATCTAAGGCCAATTTTTCAGTTTAGCAACGAAAAAAAGAGGAATCCCCGTTCCCGTTTAACAAATTCCTAGTTCCTGGTACTTATTTTTTACTGTCCTGCATGCCTTAACTTCAGTTTTGAACTGTGAAAGCTTAGGTACATTTCATTGGTTACTGAACCGTGTTTATGGTAGAAGAATCATGAAGGATCATGGAAGGGTCATGATCAACCATAATTGAATCACCTGTTTTCCTATAGCTGATGATCGAACAAGAACACAGGTCATTTCAGTGGAGCTGAAAAAGACTTAATATCATTCAATTGACAACGTTCCAATCGGTTAAAATGATTTTAGACTAAGAGGAATGCTTTCCATTTCGGGGTTGTTACCTTCCTTCGCAAAATTAAGTGAAATATAACGCACTTTCTATCAATGTACCGGAGTAAGAATGAGTAATAACTCACGCAAGATGTTAGGAGATCTAAAGAAAATTTTTAATGACAAACATTTCGAGTGTTCTCTCAGCTTTCGAAGTGAGTTATTACTCCGATAAACTATCAAAAGTGTGTTCTATTGCCTTTGAAAAATTCTGTGAACGTTTACCGCTGCTTTAAACCATTGGTTGTTGACCAATAAGAACGCTCGTTATATCTCTGTTATTTTGTGATGCGCATGAAGGTTGATCCTAAAAAGTTGTTAAATCTACATGGTATCTTCAAAGTGTTGTGTGTGTTTTTCTACCGACGTCTTTGCGAATAATAAACTAATCAATTTACGATTGTGAAGCCATGTTCAGTCAAGCAAATTATCATGAATACTAGCGGTACACAGAATTAGAAATTCCAAAGTCGATCATTACTTCAACAGAAACAATCTTATTGGGTTTATTCAGGTAGAGTTTGTTGTTTTATTTCTGTTTTTCTTTTCCGTGCTCAAAACATCTTTTAATTTGAGTCATGAAGATTTTCAGCAGTTTCACACTTAGACGCCAAGCTCTTGTGTTTGATGTTATTATTGTAACTAGGAAACTATTGCCAAAAACAGTGTGAAAATGACGAAATTGGGTTTAGTTTATTTCAAGAAAAACTGCGTGAGCCAATTAAAGTTGATTATGGTGAGAACGTGATAGCTCAAGACAAGAAAAGCTGTGATCAATCGATCTTTTCCTTCAAGGCGGAATTGTCAATACCCTAGTTTGGCAGGCGCTAAAATTAACTCATTCAAATCTTTTGCATCATTGTTCAGCTAAAAGTCAAAACAATATGAGATTCGTGGTTAATCAACGAGTGAATCTGTAGGGTTACAAAACCGCAGGACTATATTTAAAGCGATTTTTTCGCAAAACCACTTCAACTCGACGACGACACTTTACAAGCTTACGCGATTCGCACGCAATTCATTCAGCTGAAACTCTTTAGACCTTCTTAACGTTTTAAGATGTTTCTTTAGGTTTGCTTTCTAATTGTTCAACTGTGCTCTTTCGTAGGGAAAATGGATTGTACTTGATAGATAAAGTTTATTTGAATGTGATGAATAAAGTACTTTATTTAGCTTTAAAAAACAAAACCGCAGAATTTCATCCGAGCACCAAATTTTTAGAAGAACGTCAATTTGAAAAGACCACGAGATCTGTTATCATTGAGTACTGGTTAGTTCTTTGAGGTATAAATTTTTTTTTCAATAAAATATATGAACGTACGAAATTCGTAGATCGATACCATTTCTCGAATTGTGAGCATTTCTCTTTCACTTGAAATATTTCATAAAATTGTTTTTGAGACTCGCGCAAATAAAGTATTGATAAAAATTCAAGCGGGAAATTTTCTTTGCGGTAGGAAAATTATGCTACAAGAGTAACTGTGGCTCAGCTAGTCTCAGCTGTCAGCATGATCTGGCCGTAGACTATATTCAGATAATCAAAATAGACTTGTTTTCCTATGAAAGACGCTCTAATGTACTTACCTGTTTTTCATCTTGAAAACCTCCAGTTCTCGAGTGCAGTTGTGCTGTTTTTCCGTGACAGAACACGTGAGAGCCACTGTCCTCTCCACTGTTTGGCAACTGAGTGAAATCGAAGCGAGGTGGAACGTTTGCAACAGAAAACTTTTTCAGCATTTCGTGGAATTACCTGACGAAATCCCGTTTAAATCTCGGCTTGTGAAACCTTTTTGCTTGTAAAAGCTGAAGTACGATTGTCGACTGATCCAAAATATCACAGAGCCTTGCTCTCTTCTTAGATTATCCTTGCGAAGACTAACTGAAGAGTTTTCTGTTTTGATAAACGTCTTAACATCTAACATACATATTCATTTCTCGATAAACATGAGAAAAATTCTGCCGAACTAAAAACAATCGTCTGCGAATTTATTTCACGGTCAACTATGAAATAGCCTTAAGGTTATGATTCAATGAAAATGAGTTAAGCCGCATTTAAAGAAACATAAAAGAGAAAGCAAATTGCGTCAAGACCAAGCTGAAAGAATGAAAACAATAAGGGACGACACAATAGAGTTGCAATTAACAGTTTCCATCAAAATCAGAGTTATTTTTGAAAAGTCAACCATTGTCCGCTGGCACAAAGCAATATATTCCACCCTGGGGGCTTTTAACCATGCAAAATTTACGGTAACAACAAACAGATTACTATTCAAAAGCTTTTGCACTCCTGAAGCGCAGGTGATTGCTCAAACTGACTGATTGACTTCAAAGTAATATACAGATTTGCTCTCTTTATTCCGTAATTGTTTGTAAGTAGGAGAGCTTGTGGCTCATTATGCAAAGATAGCTGGAGTGGAATCTACGAGAACTTTTTACAAACGAACAAACCACGTACAAGAAAGCCTTTTCCTTGTTTTATATACTCTAAGTCTAAGTCTGCTGTATGTATGGTAGAATGTATCATTCAAGAAAAAAAATTTTTTTTAATGTTTGAACGACACACCACCGTTTAGATGTGTCTGATCCGTTAATACCTTCACTCTCAAGATCTCTTTCGTAATTCTCCTTACTGTCAGTCATGCAATTCTTATGAATTTACTTCGGAGAATCTAGCACGGGTTCAACTTATGACTCCCTAACTGACATTTTTCTTTATTCTCATCACTTGTCTGTTTGATATTAGTATTCATATTGTAAAGTGAAATTCTCTCTTGGTCACTCGTGGCAGTTTAAGGGTTTAGTACACAGAGGGTGCGATAAATTTTCCTCTTTGAAATGCTGTTTAAGATAACGTCAGATCGTTTGATTTTGGGACTGAAATGACGTGACTGGTTTAATAAAGGCGCCTTGCTTTGCCAACCACCTTATTTTGCACAAGATTAAAAGATTATTATACAGAAATGTAAAAAGGATTTGAATTCCAGAAGGTGGGTAAGATTTCCGTAAACCCTTCGTGTTAGCTTAAACTGCTGCTCTCTCTTTTGTGTAGCGGGTTTGGGTGGGGACAGGCTAGGAATTTAGTATCTGAATCTTGTTATTCGCGCGTTGTCGTCAACTTGAATTATAATATTTTCATGGGATGGAATTAAAAATAATTATCTCATAAAGGGGTATGGGAAGGTCAAAGGCACCCCTGGATTCCCCTTCCATCGGAAAAATAAAAAGGAATTAAGTCATAGTTTGACTTGAGGATGATAACAAGTAAAAGTACTCTTCACCAAAGGCAACTCAAGCTCGAAGAGAATTTTGAGGCTGTTACGATGTTGTGTGACACGCCATGTACTACTTGCCGTATTTGGGCATTACCTTATTTGGTGATTAAATAAAATACACTTCTACACTCTCAATCGCTTCATACATGTTGAAACATGGTGTCAGGAGTAAACTCCGCTTTACTTGCCTAAATTTCGCTCGCGTCTGAGTGAAAAACCAGTGGAAGCTACCCGCAAATTCTGTTCCCTTCGCCTGATCACAATTCTGAATCAGTTCGCTCCTTGCAAGCGAAAGAAGATGTCGACAGAAAGTGCCCACGAGGAGACACCCAGCGCAAGCAGTGTTCAACCTTTAGCGCCGGCATATATACCACAAGCAATACCGCACAATTTTCCGCTGCCAAACGCAATGCATTGCCGTGGAGACGTCGCTGGAAACTGGGAGTTTTTCAAACATCAATGGAGCGATTACGAAATCGCCACGGGCCTCATTCACCGTGAAAATACCATTCGCCTAGCGACCTTGAGATCTGCAATGGGCCGAGAATGCCTCCAAATTTTCCTAAACCTGAACCTATCAGAAGACGACAAACAGAATATCGATAGATGTCTAGAAGCGCTAGATCAGTATTTCAAGCCCACAAGAAATGTAGTTTACGAAAGGTACGTTTTCAACACATGCATGCAAGGCAATGACGAGTCAACTCAAAGTTATGTAACAAGACTGCGAAAGTTAGCCGCATCCTGCGAATACGGAGAGCTGACTGACGATCTTATCAGGGACAGGCTAGTCATAGGACTGAAGAATAATGGTGACAAAGTACGATTATTGAGAGAAAAGAATCTGGATCTTAAAAAAGCCATCCAAATGTGCACTACGAGCGAAGTAGCCGCGCAGCAAATGAAGAAAATTCAGAACACAGAGGACAAAGCCGAGGAGGTTAAGAAGCTTGTTGACAGAAAGAAGGTTCCAAGAAGACGTCACTTCAAGAAAGCTCCAGAGAAACAGCAGAAATCCGATGATAAACCGAAGAATTCGGGCGTAGAAGAACGCCCTGGTTTCAAATGCAAATATTGTGGTCGCCCAGAACGTCATGTAAAGAGAACGGAGTGTCCGGCGTCCGGAAAAACATGCAGCAACTGTAACAAAAAAGGCCACTTCGCGTCAGTGTGTCTCGCAAGGAAGAAAGTAAATCAGTTTGAAGATATTGAAACGTCAAGTGACGACGAAATGTGCCTAACCTTGGAAACTATATCGCTAGTTGATACGAAGGCCAGACAATGGTTTACAGAAATACAGTTCTTCAAATCTCCAAAAGATGACTTCACCACATCAATCACATGTCAACTGGACACTGGAGCCACATGCAATGTAATCTGCCTAGATGACCTGTCAGCCATAACCCAGCTAGGAGATCCTCCAGTTGAAAGGTCAACGGTCAAGCTCAGGCTATTTGGGGGGTCAACACTGAAGCCCATCGGGGAATGTGACTTGTATGTGAAGCACCATAGTACCAGGCAGACACTCAAGTTTCAAGTGGTTCAAGGCAAGTGTAGACCTCTGCTGTCAGCCGAAACCTGTGAGAAGTTGCAACTCATCAAGCTCAATTCTTCCCTCACCCAGACAGTGCACCAAGTTAACAGTGCAGAGAAGCCGCTGTCAGAAGAAGGCCTGTTTAGCAAGTATCAGGACGTATTCACTGGCCTGGGACACATTGGAAATGCAAAAATAGTGGTTGACAAGAATGTTACACCGGTACAGCATTCTCCTCGTCGTGTTCCGGTAGCCCTTCGAAAAGATGTGAAGAAGAAGATTGCCGAGCTTCAGGAAAAAGGGATCATTAAGAAAGCTGAGGAACCCTCAGAGTGGATAAGTAGCATAGTGGTAGTAGCTAAACCGAATAAGATCCGAATCTGTCTAGATCCCAAAGATTTAAACAAGGCTATACAGCGTCCAAAGTTCCAAATGCCAACCTTAGAGGAACTTTTGCCTGATCTAAGTAAAGCTAGAGTCTTTAGCTCCTTTGACGCAAAAGATGGTTTTTACCAAGTGAGCTTAGATGAGGAAAGCAGTAAATTAACAACTTTTTGGACGCCTCTTGGAAGATACCGTTTCCTCAGAATGCCCTTTGGGATAAGTCCTGCTCCTGAAATATTTGAAAGCAAACTTCAAGAATGTCTAGCTGATCTTCATGGAGTCAAAGTGGTCAGAGATGATATCCTGGTGGTAGGATACGGAGCAACAGATGCAGAAGCTCAAATTGATCATGATCGAAATGTCGCACGCCTAATGGAGCGAGCAAGAAGAATAAGCCTAAAGCTTAACAAGTCCAAAGTCAAGCTGAGAAAAGCCGAGGTCAAATTTATGGGTCATGTAATCTCTAAAGAGGGACTAAAACCTGATCCAGACAAGGTCACAGCCATAAAGAACATGCCAAAGCCAACATCCACGAGTGAAGTTCAGACCCTACTTGGTTTTGTCAATTATTTGTCTAAATTCTTACCCAAACTCTCGGATGTGTCTGCACCTTTGAGAGAACTTACCATCAGTCCAGCCAAGTTTACATGGGCCAGACAACATGATAAAGCTTTCACCACCATACAGCAGCTAGTCATACAGCACCCAGTTCTGAAATTTTACAATGAAGAAGAAGAGGCAACTATTCAGACAGATGCCAGTGACAAAGGCTTAGGAGCAGTTCTCCTACAAAATGGACAGCCCGTAGCGTTTGCATCCAGAACTCTCTCTAAGACAGAGCAAAGATATGCCACCATCGAAAAAGAGTGCCTTGCAATTGTGTTTGGATGTGAGAGGTTCAATCAGTATCTGGCTCGCAGAGAGAAGATTTACATAGAAACGGATCATAAACCCCTTGAGTCCATCTTCAAGAAGTCTCTGCTCGCAGCACCGTGCCGTCTACAGAGAATGTTGTTACGACTGCAGAAATACAATCTGGCAGTCAGCTACAAACCTGGGAGTCAGATGTTACTAGCAGATCACTTGTCAAGAGCAGCACAACATGAAAACACAGTGCCCGAAGATACCTTTCAAGTGTTTTCAGTGGATTTGGAGAAAAGTAACCCGATGCAAGCCTTGAAGATATCCCCTGAACGACTGGAACAGCTACAGCGCTGCACTGGACAGGATGAGTCTTTGCAAGTTCTAAAGACCACCATTCTCAGTGGCTGGCCAGCTCAGAAAGATCAAGCACCTGTTAACATCAGAGAATATTGGAACTATCGTGATGAGCTGTCAATACACAATGGAGTTCTCTTCAAGGGTTCAAGAGTAATAATTCCACGTGTCTTGCGGCCTGAAGTTATGTCCAAGATACATTCAAGTCACTTGGGCATAGAAGCCTGCCTTCGCAAAGCAAGAGACTCCGTGTTTTGGCCAAACATGACTGGAGATGTACGTGACCAAGTCTCACAGTGTTCCATCTGCAGTGAATGGCAATCCCAAAATCCAAAAGAACCAGTGCAAAGTCATCAGATTCCGGACCGCCCTTGGAGTAGAGTTGCGGCGGATCAGTTCAAGCTTAATGGAAAAGATTACATAGTCCTCGTAGACTTCTATTCGGATTTTATCGAAGTGAAGATGTTGCAAGAGAACACATCAAGTGCTGTGGTTGAGTTTCTAAAAGAGCAGTTTAGCAGACACGGGATACCAGACACTTTGATCACTGACAACGGTTCCCAATTTACAAGTCAGGAATTCAGGCAGTTCGCACACAGTTGGGAAGTTGTCCATGTTTCCTCTTCGCCACACCATCACAAGTCGAATGGTAAGGTAGAAGCAGCCGTGAAAGTGACCAAGTCTTTACTAAAAAAAGCCCTTAAGGACCACAAAGACCCCTGGCTAGCACTGCTTGATCAAAGAAATACCCCTACAGAGTCAATAGGTTCAAGTCCAGTACAGAGACTTATGTCCCGACGCACAAGAACTCTACTTCCAACTGCCACTAACCTCCTGTACCCGAAAGTACCAGGAAATGTGGATCAACTACTCCGGCTAAAAAGACAGAGAGCCAAGTTCTATCATGATCGTTCCTCCCGTCCCTTACCCGAAATTGAAATAGGACAGGACGTCAGGGTGGCCCCTCTACAGAAGAACGACGTATGGAAGAGAGGTACCTGTGTTGAAAAACTCTCCGACAGGTCCTATGTAGTGAAGACGGAGGCTAACAACCACCTGGTCCGCCGAAACCGTGCTTTCCTAAAACCAGCTGAGAAACCAGCTGCGCCGACTCCCTCATCTAAGATAGTTGATCTCAGCACAAGTCAGCCTTCAAAGCACAGCTCACCGCCAGCGATGGTCCCTGGACCCAAGCCAATATCACCAGCAGTCAAGAGAACAAGGACCAGAATAATAAAACCTCCCGCTAGGCTAAGTGACTACTCAACTTAGGTCTTTGGATCTTAAAGTGCAACTTAGGCTTAGGACTGTACAGAGACATTAGTTTCAGTGAACCTTTTGAATTTTATTTTTTACTTCGTTTCCTCGTTGTGTCGGGTTAAGTTCGTTTTGCATTTCTATTATTTATTTTTTGAAATTTAGTTTATGGCCATGTTCAGCTTTGTTTGACAAAGAAAGGGAGATGTTACGATGTTGTGTGACACGCCATGTGCTACTTGCCGTATTTGGGCATTACCTTATTTGGTGATTAAAAATAAATACACTTCTACTCTCTCAATCGCTTCCTACATGTTGAAACACACACATTAAGGTCATGAGAGTAAAGAAAATGATCATCAACTAAAGAAGCTCTTGATTGTTAAACAAATTCTCCTTGTCCGTACCTTAGGAAAATGTATAGAGAACAGTATGGAGAATGTACATATACTGATGTTTGGGTGTTAAGAGGGTTAAAGTTCACCCTCAACCACTGAGTAATCTTAAATTATGCTCACCTCATCAAGCTATGGCAATTTTGTTTTAGGTTCGCAAGCTGGAGTTTTTGTTAGCTGATGCCCTGGTTCGGGAGTGTGATACAATCTTCACATGTGGTGGAATCCAGTCCAATCATTGCAGAAGCACTGCAGTTGCTGCAAGACAACTTGGTTTGGATTGTTACCTGTTCTTAAGAAGTCCTGAACAGGCATGTGTTTGATTCACTGTAATTAATGCAGATGTTTTCTAAGCAGTTTGTGGTGTCTATCAAAGATCTGTTACTACCCCTCAGCATAACTAGTGATTAACAACAAAAGATTTCACATAGATTTGATTAGCCAAGGATTGATTATAGACAAGGATTGATTATAGACAAGGAATGGTGCTCCTGTGATCTATCGCAGTAACTGAACAGACATGTAGCAACATGGAATCTGTTTGTTACATAGGAGATCCTCATGTTACTTTAAATAGTGGACTCATACACCCATAGTTCCAAGGGATTGAACAATGATGGTGATGATAATGATACTTATCATAATGATTGTGCTGATTTCTAATGAGGAGACACAATTTACCCTTCATTGTAGCATACAGTAGTTGAGTAGGGGTTTCAATAACAATTGATGAAGACAACAAAATCTCCATAGAAGGCAGCTAAAGGCACGCAGTTTAATCTTTATTCTAATGTTGCTCATCTCAGAGAAAAAAGGCACCAATTTTGCTTCACAAAGATGGTGACTGCTGTTTTAGACAGTTACTTATAAACTCTTATTGAAATTTCTGGGCGAGCTTGATTCTAAGAAACTTGACAAAATTTTTCTTTTTTTCTCCATACAGACCACAGATATTGGTTGTAAAGGAAACCTGTTTTTAAACAAATTGGTGGGAAGTCAAATTATTGTTGTCCCTCAGCTTCAGTACAAATCTGGCCTTAAACAAATGATGGAGAAAATGTCTGAAAAATTGTAAGTAAAAAAAATAAAGTTCAGAGAACTGTATAAACTAGAGATTTGGCACCACCTTGGGTGCAAATATTGATCTTCTAACTCAAACTGGCAGTAGGCTTTAATTTAAAGAGAGCTGCCACTTAGGCGGGGTAACCAGCCAGCTCATAATTGAGATGAAAATATTGAAATTCTTTAGAAGAAATTTGTGTTGCAGCCTTTTTTACAGTTTTGAGTGGAATTGACTGCATATTTTAGATTCCACAGGCAGAACTTGCTTGAAAGTTTTGCAGAAACAAGTTCCTCTTGTTCTGGGATATTTTAGTTGAATCAAACCAACTCTGAGGATTAAACTGATTAATAAATAATAAGGTGGTCACCTTGGGGTGTCTTCTAAAACATTAAGCCAAACAAA
The DNA here is from genome assembly GCF_964205215.1 of Stylophora pistillata. Taxonomy (NCBI): domain Eukaryota; kingdom Metazoa; phylum Cnidaria; class Anthozoa; order Scleractinia; family Pocilloporidae; genus Stylophora; species Stylophora pistillata. Next base: position 10,239,884 of record NC_142525.1, read on the forward strand.
AATATTACAGGAACTGCTATTGGCATTCAAGTTGATTTCTCTTAGACTTAAAGGGATTGAATTTGAGTCAAATCAACAATGCAACCTTTCTAAGGCACTGATCTCAATATCAGAAATCTGAGTATGTTTAATACTGGATTGGGCCCCACCCCTCCTCCCCTCAGTTTGTTAATTTACTGCCTTGTCCCAGTCTCCTGCCACAATCCGAAAGCGTGTGGATATCAATAGTCTAGAATGAATGAGCAAATTACAACTAGATTGATAATTTTTTGGATAGAAAATAAACAGATAAAAAAAAAAGAAAGAGATGAATATTAAGTAAAACAGTTAATAAGATATATATAAGATCAGCATACATGTTCTCCATACTGTTCTCTATACATTTCCTAAGGTGCTGACAAGGAGAATATGATGAACAATCAAGACATTCTTTAATTGATGATCATTTCCTTTTTTCTCATGACCTTAATTTGGAAACTGGGGTGATATTGTTTGGAGAAATTGGACACTGGTCTCTCTTAACTGTTAAAACACCCAGTTAACTTGGACATTTTAAAGTGAGTCCAAATTTCTCACCATCCAGGAGGTTTCATAAACCGCACATGAACTTCATTACCCCCACCGACGCAGCCCCAAATCGTTTCTTTCGAGACTATCAGCCTTCGCACATGAACTTGATAGGTTCTGTTTTGTAGTATGATTTTGGGAAACTCTAAGGAAACCCCAGAGAGTTGGTATTATCATAGACAGTGAGGAAAGAAGGCTGTGGATATTGGAGAATACTCAAAGTGAATAAGTAAATTTTGATAGGGTAAGTTATTTTTGACTCAGACTTGAATAGAATTATCCTCAATTTGCTCAAACCTACTTACCTGCTTCACCTGCTTCTATGTTTTTGGATGAAAACCCCACAATCATGTCTGCTGATGTGTGTAGGTGGATGTTCCTTGAAGTTCTTTCTCGCTGACTTTTTTTGTTCTTTTTTTTTCTCAGGAAGAAACAGGGTTCGTCAGCTTATCTGATTGAAGTTGGAGGCTCTTCATACATGGGAATGTTTGGTTACCTAACAGCCTTTCAAGAAATGATAGATCAGGTAATTCAATTGTCCTTCTTTGATTATATTCATTTGGTAAATGACAAGCTTCTTCTGTGTTGTGCACTTATTGAATGCATTTCTTGTCAAGAGTCGCAAATGTATTTTAACATTGACCGCACAGAGGCATGTTTGTTAAACAAGTATAAATTGGGTATCTGTCAAAATGTTGGCTTGATTTGTTTCAGAATGTGCTGGACAATTTTGATGACATTGTCATAACAGTTGGCAGTGGTGGAAGTGCTTCAGGGATTGCCATTGCAAACTATTTAACAGGATCAAAACTCAAGTATAAGCATTATAAAAATATTCATTTGATATTTTCTTTATTGACTTTGCATGAGAGCTGGACAAGGAAATAAAGTCATAACATAAAGACCTCTCTCTGGCTATTCTGTTAACTATGGGCAAGAGCCAAATATTTTCCAATCTGGCCAGTCAATAAGGATTTTATCATTTGATCAGTGCTCTTTGTCTTTCTTCGTGCTGTTTGCATCTCACGAGACCATCTGGAGGGCTCTCCAGATATTTATGGCCACACTCCCACTATTGCTTATGTTCATTAAGAGGTTTTTTTTAAGTACATACAGGGCCCAATTAAAGTGGAGCCCCAAGTGAATGAGTGAGTTCGGTCTGTAATCATTAATGAGTGCTTAATGAAGTCAGACGACTACAAAGTAGGAGTTGGATTTGTAAATGTTAACACAAAGTCCTGTTTGAATGAAAACTACGACAAAATTTGAGAAAGAAACTAGACATCCGTTAAAATTTTTCATGAGAAAGAACCATTTAATTTGGCAAAATGTGTGACAACAGTGCTCTCACATCATGCATGCTGTCCAGAAACACATGCATGACACGTCAACTGCCCTTAGTTACCATGTCCAGTTACAAGTGTGATGTGTACAGTGTCCTATTAGTACTTAAATTGGGCTGGTGATAATCGATCATGTTCGAGAATTTTGTTATAGTTTAAGTTATCTACTTGATCACCTTTAAGGAACTGCTGACAAACCATTTCATGCTGGGGAACATGGTTTAAAAGCTTTATGCTCAACCTTTAGGCTAGTAAAAGATTTCTGCAACTGCGCTGCTTATCTATATTGTGCTAAAGACATAAATTGAAGAAATTGTGCTTCTTGCCCTTATTTTTTCTTTGAACACTGGAAACTAATTCAGACCTTTATTTTTAATAAGTAACACCAACATCACTGTCATTTGTTTAAAGGTGTCATGCAGTCAATGTGTGTGATGATGCAGAATATTTTTACCAGAAAATCAATGAAGACCTTCAGATAGGTGGACTAGATATTCAAGCAGAAGAATTAATTGATATTATTGATGGATACAAAGGAAAGGGATATGGCAGATCCACTGAAGAAGAGTTAGGTGAGTGTTGACTGAAAGAATTTGCAGAATTTGGTTTCTTCATAATTAATCTATGGGCAGTTCCTCCTTGTTGGTGAAGTCTGTTGGACGAATTAAAAAAAAAAATTAATCTGTTTTAAACCAAACTTCATTCATTCTTCAACAACTAATTGTTGATAAAAGTATTGTAACTGTTGCAATTGTGGAAATAAATTAATAAATAAATAAATGGATAAGAAAGAGTCCTCCCCTTGTTAATTTGTCTATTGTAATCTTAATTGATTATGGTCACAGGATTGTCAAATTGTCAAAAAAGATATTTTTTTTAAAAATAGGAAAAATATATATAATTAAGATAACATTGATCCAAGCCCACCGTGGGGAGCTCCCTGCAGTGCATTAGTTTATTTTCAATTTTTTTTCACTGATTCTCTTTGACTTTTGCGAGGGTTTTTGCTGAAAAGGAGGGACTGCTTGTAGTCTACTACATAATATATTAAATGATAACTCGCTTATTTTGGTACTTGATTAAGTGACATGCAAGTCGAAAAGAGTTGTTTCTATCTATTGGTAAACAACCTTCACAAAACATGAAAACAAACAAAAGTTATGCGTCTAATTACTTTCTCTTCCTTTCCTTATACCAAACATGCAAAAATTGATTTCAGAATGCTCTTTGGCCGTTAATTTATCCCAGTGCAAATTTAAAGTTGAAATGCAGAAAGTTAGCTAACCTTATTGATTCGTGTGAGACAACAATGATGAATAATAAAATCAATAATTGTTATAATTGCTTATCATTACAGATTGCATTTGAAATTGCTTCATTACCGAATAGAAATATGATTTAAATTTTCCTAACCATTAACATGGTGAATTCGCTGCCTAAAAACCTCAAGGAACCCAAACCGCGGTCTTACGCAAGTTACGGGCCTCAGGTATACTCTATGAGAGGGTTGATTTCATTTAATAAGTATCTTTTCACTTTTCTGCCCTTTTGACACTGTTCACAAAAAATAAAGTTCAGATACAAGGTTCGGCTACACTGAAGATAGTATAAGACGCGGTTTCAATAACTGGCTTTTTATCATTCTATGTTAATAAAGAGGACATTTTGGAGATATCCAGAACAACTGGAATTATGGTGGACCCAGTGTACAACGTCAAAGCCATTAGAGGGATGTTACACGAGATGAAAACCAACCCTAAGAGATTTAAGGGTCGTAGAATACTTTATATTCATACTGGTGAGTACAATTTATAGACGTTATCATTTGGAAAATAAGCGTCATTCCATTTCTTTGGCCAAGAGCCTACGCGCCTTGTAAGTAATGGTTTCCCATAAGTAGTACTTTCGAACCACGTCTATCCCTGCAAATGATATTCTGCTCATGCGTGGTTGGGAAGTTGTAGCCCTGCTGGCTCGTCAAAATATGTTACAACTCGTAAAAATACGTAGCGATACTATACACCAAAACTTCGTGTTAGATGTATCATAGTTAATCGAGGGGATGGATAAATTTGATGGAAGGCTGGGTACGACAGCATCCACGAGTGATAGACTTTGGTATGTTCGGTGTTGCCAATCCTTTGAAAATAACGAGACCTGCGCGGGGTTGTTCAAAGCTAGGTTAACCACGGGTTAGTGGGGTATTTAATGTTAGATCTAAAAGCTTTACATGAAAATTCAGTATAATTCTTTCTTTCTACAATTTGATGACTTGATGCTCTAAAAAGAGTAGACGAAATAATCCCAAAAAGGTTCTTGAAAGGAGAATTATTGAAACCTGGATTGAAATTTAACTCTGTGTTAGCACTAATCGGCCTTCGAACAACCGGGCCCTGATTTGTAACAGTGTCCTTGCGAGTTGTGCTCACGTCTGATTTGGTGCGTCTTACTTTCTAACAGGAGGTGTGTTCGGTTTGTATGATGGAAGAATGGATCCGTTAGTCACTCGCCCTGTAGTGGGTACAAATGACGTTGTCTGCTAGGAAAGCGCCAATGATCCCATGCCCTTCTGAGGCTGACTCATTCCCAGTTGTCTCTCCTCCTAAAGTTATTGGTAAGGGGAAGCGTTCGAGAGGTGCACATGTGGAAAGATTTTCCTTCGTCCTTTTCATCGTCTCCTTTCATGGATAGTACTAGACTCTTTCGAACCACTCGGCCGTTTGACAAAGACTGGGAACTAATAAAATTCTGCGTGGCCGGTATAAGAGAGATAGTCAAGACGTGCCTACATTCTCCTACGGCGTCAGTCAGTAAAATTGGCCATAAACGAGGAAATAACAGCATCGCGTGGACTTATCAAACCATCAGAGGGAAATATTCCATTACCAAGTTCTCATGAGTTTGCATATCGAAGACAAAAACAACAAGTCATTGGACCGAAACGAACAAATGATGAAAATTGACTTTGAAAATATATTCGCGTCAAAGCATCAAGATTTTAGTTTTTAAATTTCATGTTTTGTTCTATCTCTAATTTTACACCAATAAAACAAAAGCCAAAATTGTATCTGTTTTTCAGTCCGCAAGTTCTATTTTTGTATCAAATTTGAAAATGCAAATTTTGGTAAGTAATACAGTTCCTTGGGGCAACGTTTGGATTCCGAGTTTTCGTTTTAGCACAAAGAGGACTTTGACAAAATTGATGTCTCTAAGGAATCAATTTTGTCTTCGATGACATAGCAAGTTCTATTTCTTTACTCTTCTTCAAGCCTTTGCTCTCTCAGTCCAACTAAACCAGAATGTGAATATCCAGTCTTGTTTCTAAGGTTTTTGTTTCGGGTTTCGTGACAATATTGTCGCTGAGTATTTGCTAGAGAGCTAATTAAAACTCCTACGATTATGCTTGCATCTACAGTTAAAGTTAGGTACCAGAGTTTAAGTATAGTGGCAAAGTGTACCAGAGTTAAGTTAAGTGTTAAGTGACTCGGTATTCCATCATTAGATATCATTATTGTTGTCTGTAACGTTTTCTTTACTCTATATTCACGGCAGTTTACACCCTTGCGAAGATTTGCAAAAAAAAAAAAAAAGAGTTCGCGGAAAAGCAGCAGCTGTGACTAAATTTTTTTATCATGGAAATTGGTTATGATGACATGCATGCATAACTTGTGGGTGTTACGTGAACCGATTGACCGTCGGTATGTTGTTTGGTACGCGGTCTGGAAGCATTTCCACGATGCGATGATACTTTGGTACACAGTGGCTTTAGTAAATGAAAGGCAAGGAAACTTTTTGTACAATTCGAGCCTTAAATGAAACATTCTATCGCTATTTTACTTAGTTCCGTCATTGTCCAACTTTAGAGGGAGGTCAACAGACTTGTGACTATACGTATGATGCACGATCCTCGCAGTAGAGAGCGCTATTTATGCAATAGCGAAAATCGGACCTGAAAAAAGTTAGGCCTGTTCGGGATTCGAACCACTGACCTCTGCGATACTAGTGCAGCGCTCTACCAATTGAGCTAACAAGCCAACTGGGAGCAGGCCGTTAAGTTGATTCGTAATAAACTCGTGATGATAAACCAGATACAATGAATATATGAAGTTCATATATTTTGAACTGCGGTATTAGATACGTATGATGCACGTATGATCGTATGATCGTATATCATACGTATGATCGTGATACGTATGATCGTGATACGTATGATCGTGCATAAGATTATATAATTATGTCTTTCATATATTCTAATTTCTTTGTGTTTGATTTATCATCTTTCGGGTTTATGTCAAAAATTAATTAATTTATGTCTTTCATATATTCTTTGGGTTTGATTTATCATCTTATAGAAGGATTTAACAACGTGCGAAATTTGCAAGAGGGTATCGCGCTTCATACATTCCTCATACAACACACCTAATCGACATATTTCGGACAATATCGGCGACAACCTTCCCAAACAAGTGAAAATGTGTGAAATGCAGACTTTCGTGTTCTCGATTTAACGTCACATTACCCGCTAGAGCCATTCCTCTTTTAACTCGGTCGTGGGGCAAGATGGCGGCTGATTTTCTGTATTTTGACTGGGCTTAGAAAATTAAAGATTTGAGCAAATTAAAAAATTTTTGCTCAGAAATACTCCAAAAAATAAGCTTATTTCGTTAGGCGAAAAAAAATTTTTGGGTTTAGGTGCACTTTAATAATAGCCTTGTCTACTTTAATTATTTGTTAAAATTGTTTCCTCAAAAATTTTCCACTTTAAACAAATTCGTTTTATTCGATTTGAAATACAGTCGACTCCCGATAACTCAAACCCTCGCTAACTTGAACCTCACGCTAACTCGAACCAAAATCGATTTCTCATGGATTTCCGTCGTACATTCACTGTAATTTTACCATTGGTAACTCGAACCCTCGATAACTTGAAACTCCCGCTAACTCAAACCAATTTTCGTTTCCCTTCAGGTCATTTTCAATATAATTTTACCCTCGATAACTCGAACCATGTCTGTCGATACGTGACAAGTCAAAACACTGTTGTCCAAAACCTTAAATTTATTTTGAGGCAGCCGTGTGAACTGTTTCCTTTCTTTTACATTACACAAAACGTGTCAGTTCAGTTCAAGTCCGCTGGTTTTCGCATAGTGTTGCTTCCTAAGTCCTTTTTAAATCGCATGAGGTTATTTGTACCAATAGCCCGACATTGTTCTCTTAAAAAAAAACCTGTATGGTTCGCAGTTACTGGACCTCTCCTCGCTGCATTCCTTTGTTATATTTTTCACATTACTTTACATTCCGATTTATACAGTAATTTAGAGATGTATTGTCTTTTTTTTCACTCGGCTTCTCTATACTGTAATAAAATTTTATTAAAATGTACACTAGTGCATATAAAGAAAAACATTTAACACCTTTTTTCCCCTTATTTCCAGTCATTTTTTCTCAAATTCCGATAACTCGAACTCCCAATAACTTGAACCTTTTTCAATTTCCTTTGAAGGTTCGAGTTATCGGGAGTCGACTGTATAGGTGTTTTTCACACTATGAAATTATCAAAACCCGTGAAAGTCTTAAAAATTATTCATGATAAATTCACAGATTTTTTGCAGGATTTTCATGGTTAAATCAATGGCATTTTCATAGTCTCAATGTCATGAAAAAGACATGAAAAATCCCCTGAAAAACCTGTGAAAATTTTAACACATGTTTGTGTGTCCTTTTTAAGCTGCAAAGTATGTCTGCAATGACCAGAATGCCAAACTAGACTCTTTAAGTTTTATCTTCTCCACTCTGTAGGTGGCTATTGACCTGATTTAAGGAAAATTATCGAGGAAGCGTCTTCCGATCGCCTTTGTTTACTTTGTTTACTTTAAACAACAACAAACATATGAAACATATGTGTGAACTGCGGTTATGAGACGTATATGAGCACGATCCTTCGCAGTAAAGCACTATTTGAGCAATAGTGAAAATCAGACCTGAAAAAAATTTCAGGCCTGTACGGGATTCGAACCACTGACCTCTGCGACACTAGTGCAGCGCTCTACCAATTGAGCTAACAAGCCAACTGGGAGTAGACCATCAAATTAATTCGACATAAACCCGTGGATGATAAATCAAACAACAACAAACATATGAAACATATGTGTGAACTGCGGTTAGTATCGCAGAGGTCAGTGGTTCGAATCCCGTACAGGCCTGAAATTTTTTTCAGGTCTGATTTTCACTATTGCTCAAATAGTGCTTTACTGCGAAGGATCGTGCTCATATACGTCTCATAACCGCAGTTCACACATATGTTTCATATGTTTGTTGTTGTTTGATTTATCATCCACGGGTTTATGTCGAATTAATTTGATGGCCTACTCCCAGTTGGCTTGTTAGCTCAATTGGTAGAGCGCTGCACTAGTATCGCAGAGGTCAGTGGTTCGAATCCCGTACAGGCCTGAAATTTTTTTCAGGTCTGATTTTCACTATTGCTCAAATAGTGCTTTACTGCGAAGGATCGTGCTCATATACGTTTGTTTACTTTGTTTACAGTGGTTATGCTTTTTTAAAAGCATTACGACTGATTATGTTTAGGCAACGTTTTAGGATGACTCGCAATTTATTTTCCATCCATTTGTAAGGAAAACCTAAAACACTTTACGTTGATGATAAACAAATGAAGTTTGAACGGTGAAAGACATACCATGGGTCATTTTCAGAGTTATGCAAATGAGCTTTGACAAGTGCGCGATTAAATAAAGACATTGATTTGCGTTGTTTTCAAGATGATGGTGGATGAAAGCTAGAGAGATACCCACGGGTTTGAGGTAATCGGTAACCTCCTTGGTGTATAAACTATCCTCCGATATGTCTTTTTAGCCCGATTTACGCCTGCATTTTGAGAATTCTTTGTTTTAAATTGGTTAATTTTTGATATGCAAATTAAGGTCGAAAGGAAGGGTCTCTTCTGATCACGCTGGTATGAATATAATTTCTAGTGAAGCTAACTGAATATAGCTCGTAACTTGAAGCAAGAGAAAATTCCGCTAGCTACACTACTGCAGTCGCACCGCGCTCGACAAAAGCAGTGAGATTTACACTTTCGATGGTTGTCTACACGGGTGGTCTAGGCAAAAGTCAATTTTCGCTTGTGGCGAAGCAAAAAAAGAGAATTAGAAAACAGCCAAACTATTTTTGAAATATGTGGCCTAAACCCTTTTCATAGGGAAAAAATTAAGGAAAATTTTTCTTGGACAGGAAGTCGAGTGGACCGCTTTTAGTGGGAGTCGCACTTAATTACATAAAGCTTTCCTCAACCAGTATCTGTACATCATACGTAATAACAATTCCTTAAAACTTTATGCAAGTTTTCCATTTGACTTCATGTTGCTAATTTTCACAGTTTTGGAGGGAGCTGATCCATATTGCTAATCTGTTTTGACAATTAACATTGATTTTTTAGTCCAGAAACATTCTCAAAGCAATCAAGCAATACAAACAAAGCTCGTGCAGAATCTAAATCTGATAAAACAACAGTTGTGTCATCAGTGAACTGCAGCAGTTTAGTTTTAAAATAGTTTATTTTTATTCCTTTAATATTGTCTTCGTTTTGTATAGCAATTGCTAGAGTTTTAACTGCAGTGACAAAGTGGTAGGGGGAGAGGGGGTCCTCCTTTAATAACCCATCTCCACGCTTTATCCTAAAGTAGGGAAAGCAAAGGGCATCATTTATAATACAACTTTGAATATCCCTATAGAAAATATTGACCCATCTCATGAACTCAGGCCTTAAACCAAATTAATTCCAACATTTTTCAAGAAGAGTCCATTCCAAACTGTTGAATGCTTTCTCAAAGCCAATGAAAAGTAAAATTCCTGGTAATTTCTTAGCTTTGGTGAAGTCTATTTATCAAGAATTGAGCGTATACTCACTGATATTTCTGCCCAGGATATATCCGGATTGAATTATATTAATGTATTAATTTAGGCAATAGACTTTTCATTCTTTCTGTAATACCTTTTGAGTCTATCTTTGTATTAACATTCAAAAGGGAAATTGGCCTCCAGTTTTGAAGGTCATGACAATCTTGATCCTTTTTCTCAATACATGTAATTACAGCCTGTTTTTGTGAAGGGTCCTTTTCTCCTTTTACAAAAGATGCACTGAAGCATTCAACAGAAGGTTTTTTACCATTAGTATGACCATTACAAAATGCAACTGCTTCATTCTGATGCAAGTTTTGGATCTTTGTCAGCTGATGTGAATCTTGGGAATTTTTTTAAACTCCAAATGAATTCTGATGTTTATATAGTATTGCTTATAGTAATTATATTTAACACTTATAACCTTACAGCACCTTCAAATATCTTTATTTGTGGCTGTCATTTTCTTTCATATATGATGAATATTTGTTCTTTTGCTGTTCTATTTAGACTTTTTGGCATTATCCATGATTCAAGGATCATTTTTTGGAACCTTGTAAGAGACTTTATACAAGGTAGGAAGACTTAAACTGCTTTTTTTGTCTCTTTTTTCAACTTGCCTATATTGTGTTAGTTTTTATGATAAAGAACAATTTTATAAAAAACTGGAACAACTAAAACAATCAAAAGTGGGATACAATAAATTTATTGATGATGAGCTTTATAAGAATGCCAAGATATGGCTTCAAAATTCAAAGAAAATCATGAAGAACGTGGCTTATCAAAGCTGGAAGTTTAAGCATTCAAACGAGAGCAGTGGAAATTAAAGATTATAACTCCCAGGCAATACCTACACAAAATCTTTACACTGATGTGCACTCTCAAATGGCTCACCAAGGAAAAAAAGAAAGAAGATTACCAAGAGAAAACTCATGCTAAAATATTGCAGCATGTGCACAGTTGTTTGTTGGACAATATCACATACATATTAAGCAGAAAGCCCGCTTGACGCATCAAACAAAGAAATCGATGAAAAATCCAACTCTGGCCAGTTGACAGAATATCACCATTTCATCGACCATTCCTTGACATTTAATGAATCGTGTTAAAGGTGATCTATCATTACAAAGAACTTCATTTTGTTATGGGGATATTAATTTCACCGCTCGGAACAGAAACAAAAAAATAGCAAAAAAAAAAAAAATCAAGAAAAGGGCGTGCAAGTCGATAACAAAACAAAAGCGGAAAAAAAACCTAGCGTAATTACGCTGAGCCGCTTTCATCAAAAACCCCTTTTAAAATATATATATATTGTTATAGTGATCAATTGAAACGCTGATTTGAATAGTTATTATTATCTCAGGTAGCTACACATGTAGTCAATGTGAAGAAAAGGTTTTCAACTTTGAGCAATACTATCTATATCAGTCGAATGATCGCGTGAAAGACTCCGAGAGCCGAAATAAATGATTTTTCCCCTTTTTTCATGCGCTGATGTAGTTTGCCTGCCAGGGGAAAAACTGTGTTCGTCTTCATTGTTGAAAAACCTTCAATATAGGCAGGTAGGATTGTTGAGTATATTTTAGACAGCTTTTATTATTGATATTTTTTGGCGCAGTCGGCAATTTGTGAAACATTTCACTTTAAACAGCATAGACTGGCCATGCATCCCACAAGCGACATCCAAAGACAATTGAATTTTATTCGATTCTAGAACATTCTTGGATTGATTTGATAAATTCGCTGGGAGACTCAACGAGCCAACAACCCAATAACTGTACAAGCCTTGAGTTAACTAATTGAGGTTATGGATCCGAGCTGATAAACAAGGCCCGCATATGGACGACGCCCCGCGAGGACAGTTTCAACCTCAAACTGAAACTAACATGAAAATACCGGAAAAGGCATTGGAATGACTACGTTTCCCAATCGATGCTTCATCTCCGCGTGAGATTTTGGTTCTAGATCTCCAGTATTTCCAAAGTAAATCGCTTTTAACATCATGCATATGACAATATTGTAATCGGTGTATGACATACTAACCATAGGAATTAGAAGTATGCGGGTAGTCTCAAATTGAGTCATCAAAGTCTGAATCTTTTCAGACTGCCATTTCCGCAAATGTTAATTAGAGGGGCTGATATGCTTGAAAGCGCCAAGTTCGGCAAGAATTCACATGTATATGTTAAGTTTCATCGCTCGTTCAAGTTATCTTATTTTCCTCTTACTTTGTTTTCTTTCGTTCTCATGGCACTCGGTTACTGTTGTAATTGTAGGTTTTTACTTTCTTTAACTCAGTTTTCGTTACCTCAACATATCTCACCTCCCTTTGGACATAGCAAACGTGTTTCGTTTTCAAGGCTATCAAGATTCAGCCCTTCTTACAAAATGTATAGCTCGCTTTAATTAAAAAATGCAGAAATAATCAGGACAAATATACAGAGGTACAAAATACATAAAAAATGGATAGATTTTGTACGAAAAGCTTTTTTACCAATTCACTACACTGGAAGATATATGAGTCAGTCATTTAACATTTTACTCAAATTATATGGACAATGAAAGTGAAATTGAAATTCCTGAGGCAAGAATACACAGAATCAAGAAGCACAGCTTGTGGTCCTTGACGGTTTCAGCTTTCTGACGACTGAATAATACTCACATGATTGGGAGCCAAAAACGCACCAATTACAGCGAACCGACCCACTACCCACATATTCATTTGATCCTGGGTTAATCATTTGAAGGCATTGACATGTGTATCCGAATACAGAATTGATTCTGCGTTTCTGGATGCTTTCCATTCAAACGTCATTGTTGCTGGTTTTTAATTGTATATATGGAAACGTATTTTCAACTGCACGTGTCCCTTGACATACACTGCTAAAAGGGTACATTATAAGACCACAAATCCACAAAATTGAAGTTACCTTCACATTTAAAATATTTTAGAAGTATTCTTTTACTGAGCTCAAAATTTGCCATTTTTTCTATTCTATAAAACTACATGAAGCTTTCAACAACAGTGATGCTTGAAGCATGAGCTGGGACGCCTGTCACCTATCTGTATGAACAAAATAAGAACTTCACGCACCATAGAGTATTTCGAAGCTCAATAGTGAAGCATCGTGATCGGAACGCGGAATCCGACAGTCTGAAGTTCGCCTTATCGTGGGAACTCAGAATTGTTTCTCTGTTCTGAGCTCATGACAGACTGTAGATATATTTTTCTTTATTCAAATTTTGTTTGCCATTCATAGTTGAATGCCAATTTTATGCTTTGTTCTTAAAGAATAATAAGATCAAGATGAAAAGTATAATTTGAAAGAAGACAACGAGAGATCGATAACTAATAACGCAGCACCACGAACGAGATGTAACGATAGTAACGAAGGAAACAGATGACAGGTTGTTATTTGGCAGAGTTTGTTCTTTGAAGCAAATACAGTGATAGGGATGTGTTTGCGCTGATTGGATTTTATAGGTATGCTGTACAAGAAACTCTGCCATTTGCACAGTGAATTGTTTATTTTACCGCTGCAACACAAAAGCAAACCAAACGAAACAAAGAAATAAAGCAACTGAAAATAACAAGTACAAAAAAAAAAAAAAGAAAAGAAAATTAACTTCTGGAATATGCACGTGCACGTTTGTTTTTCATAATCAACAATTTAAGACAAGATTAATAATTCTCTGAGGTAAATGACTGCTGCTTTCATTAGTAAGAAAATGGTTTATTGAGCTTTAGTAATCCCATCTATATTCTCGGAATATTGAACATGGAATGTAAACGAGTTTAATCTGTTTCCAAGGTATGGGCAACATACCGAGGAAAGCTAGGGCTTGCAGGTGTTCCAAGAGAATATTAATCAGCTTTCATGGACAGGGGGCACTGAACAAGTCTTTCATCGGCCTCTCTAGGGAATTCCCAGGTGACCTTAATGATACGAAAGCGTTCCCTGGGATGAAAACATACTTTAACTAAGTAGTTTCGAACACCAAAAACGTTGTCTCTGTTCACTTCCGGGTTACCTGGTAAGCACAAGAACGCAGAATTCCACTTGACAATGGAGGTTCCAACCATGGGAAATTGCATCAGGTTTCACGATGACCTGAAAATTATAAAATCATGAGTTTTTATTTTTGCATCAATACTAGTATTTCGATTTAGATCGCGAATTACACTGATCTCACCTACTGTAGTCAATTAATGAAATACGCTCATTTGTACTGCAAAAAAATTAATTTACCCTTTGTACTCACAGAAAATAATCACATATCTTTCGTTAACGTTGTTTTCTCTTTCAGTGATTTCATCTTCATTCGTCGTTCAACAGAAGTAAAAATGAATAACAGCAATGTAACTTCAAAGTCGCCTCAGCAACAGTCCGACGATGGAGTCAAGGCCTTGAGCAAATTACTTCCAATTGCCATAGCAATAGTTGTGGCTAATGGACTCGTGTTTGTCTTGTTTTACCGATGTCCCCGTCTCCGCACTTCCTCAAACTATGTGCTTCTTAGCCTGGCAATTTGTGACTTCAGTACTGGCGCTTTCGCCATTCCATACTTCATTGCTTATAGCTTTAAGATTTTTCCAAAAGAATTGCACTATGGGACATACGCTTCGCACACATTGCTGGCGGTTTCAGGTTCTTATCACATACTGGTTGTTACTGCGCTCAAGTACTTGGCAGCTGTTAGCCCCCTGAAACACTACGTGGTGACCAAGAGATTGGTTTTAAAAATAGTGCTCGGAGTGTGGATCATTTCTACGGTTTTTGCTGTCATTCCTCTTGCTTGGCATGATAATGGAACATCTAAAAGTTATCGCATCATTCACACTGCGGTTTGTCTTGTTGCAGTGTTCCTTTTTCCGTACGTATTTATGGTTTATGCATTCATAGCCATGTTCAGAGTGATTACTAAAAGACAGCGACCATCTTCGGTAGAGAGCAATAAGCTGCGGAAGCAGAAGAAAAACAAAAGTGACCGGAAGTGCATCTTGGTTTTCGCAGCCATGGCCATCATATTTGCATGCTGTTGGTTTCCTTATTTTATCGCCATGCTTTTAGTTGCCATAGAAATAGGAGATTTCGATTTTGTCTTAGAAGCATTCATAGTCATTCGCTACATCACATCTTTCGCCAACCCTCTACTCTACACATTTTTCAAACGCGACTTCTGGTCCGCCCTACGAAATCTGTTGCAAAACAAGAGAAAATTCAGTTTTTCCTATCAAAAAAGTCAATTCGAGGCTTTGAATCTCACTAGCCGATTAAGGGCAAGGTCACGCGTCAGCAATAGAGGGTTGGTGTCACTTAAAGGAGAAAGACAAGAATCAAACTTGATTCGCGATGGAAACGTGACCTTCGGTGAGGAGATATTTCGTACAACCCGTGTTTGACTGCTGCTTGCAGTGCATGAATAGGGAACACAGACTTGGTTCTTCATGTACATGTTAAAAGTTTCCGTATTGAATCGCCATCAAGAGCAGTTGTGCGGTTCAACTACTACATAAATTGCAGAAGTTACATACGCGCCGAGTGGTTACTTAGTCTCCACTTATAATCAAGACTCGAGGGAGGCGAGATGAAAGGTGTCTTGTCTAAGAACACAGCACAAATTGATAATTAAGCTGGACTGATTCGTTTCATCATTACAGTACATAGTTTAATTCATTAAGCCGGTCGTATTGAGAAGATCACTTTTAGGAATTAATTAAAAGCCTGATGTCGTTGGCAAGGCTTCAATAAGCCACATGAATAGCACGTAAAAAATGGCAATGAAAAAGCACTTTGTAGAGATAGCAAAAAATAGCTCAGAATAGAGTTATCCTTGTGAGTGATGAAAACTTGTTTATGAGTCCTTTTGATAGAAAATATTGCAAGGTAGATGATGATATATTGGTAAAAGAAGGCAGAAGAGAACATAGCAGTTCTAAAGCAAAAATAGTACCTTCAATTGGAAACAAAGTTGTGGACATATTGATCTTTTCAACCCCCTATTCAATTTTATCTCTTTTACCCTTGGTTAAGTGAACCATTTTGTCCTCTCTACCCTAAAACAATGTTGTGTTGTGATTCTATGAACTTTTAGCCAAGATTGAATGGGATGGGGGGGTCTGTTAATGATTTACACATACCAGGAAATTTGATCATATAGCCCCCATCCTCAAACAGCTTCACTGGCTACCTGTCCGTTACCTTATAGTTTTTAAAATTCTCCTACTGGTCTACAAAGCTCTCAATGGAACAGCGCCTTCCTACATCAGTGAATTACTAAAGTACCACACCTCTGAACGGAAATTAAGATTGTCCACTCAACACCTTCTGCGGACCCCGAAAGCTAGACTGAAAACATATGGAGAGAGAGTGTTTGCTGTGGTGGCACCGAGACTATGGAAATCTATCCCACTTGAACTAAGATGCAATAGTTCGATAGACATTTTTAAACGACATTAAAAAACATCTTTTTAAACAAGCTTTTTAACTCTTTTCATTTTTAGATAATTTTTTAACTTATTGATGTAAAGTGCCATGGACAAATAGTGGATTGTGTGCTATATAAATATTTTATTATCATCATTATTATTATTATTATTATTATTATTTAGAGTGTGGTAGAAACAGGACTGGTATTCTTCACACAAATTAAGGATGCTTCAAACATGATATGTCAATTAGTTTTCACACGGATTAATTGTTGTAATAATCTGACTAACGTGAAATGACTGTAAGTATTGCTTTGAAATTGTTAGATTTTACACTGTACCTCTGGCCACCCCTGAAAATTCAAAGTATCTTACCTTTTTCTTTTTTTTACCCTTTGAATGCTAAGAGTGACTTGTATCTAAATTCTTCTTACAATATCATGCCTGGAACACACATTAAGGTCATGAGAATAAAGAAAATGATCACCAACTAAAGAAGCTCTTGATTGTTAAACAAATTCTCCTTGTCCGTACCTTAGGAAAATGTATAGAGAACAGTATGGAGAACATGCATACTGATGTTTGGGTGTTAAGAGGGTTAAAGTTCACCCTCAACCACTGAGTAATTTTAAATTATGCTCATCTCATCAAGCTATGGCAATTTTGTTTTAGATTCGCAAGCTGGAGTTTTTGTTAGCTGATGCCCTGGTTAGGGAGTGTGATACAATCTTCACATGTGGTGGAATCCAGTCCAATCATTGCAGAAGCACTGCAGTTGCAGCAAGACAACTTGGTTTGGATTGTTACCTGTTCTTACGAAGTCCTGAAGAGGCATGTGTTTGATTCACTGTAATTAATGCAGATGTTTTCTAAGCAGTTTGTGGTGTCTATCAAAGATCTGTTACTACCCCTCAGCATAACTAGTGATTAACAACAAAAGATTTCACATAGATTGGATTAGCCAAGGATTGATTATAGACAAGGAATGGTGCTCCTGTGATCTATTGCAGTAACTGAACAGACATGTAGCAACATGGAATCTGTTTGTTACATAGAAAAACCTCATGTTACTTTAAATAGTGGACTCAGACACCCATAGTTCCAAGGGATTGAACAATGATGGTGATGATAATGATACTTATCGTAATGATTGCACTGATTTCTAATGAGGAGACACAATTTACCCTTCATTGTAACATACAGTAGTTGAGTAGGGGTTTCAATAACATTTGATGAAGACAACAAAATCTCCATAGAAGGCAGCTAATGGCGTGCAGTTTAATCTTTATTCTAATGTTGTTCATTTCAGAGAAAAAAGGCACCAATTTTGCTTCACAAAGATGGTGACTGCTGTTTTAGACAGTTACTTGTATACTCTTATTGAAATTTCTGGGCGAGCTTGATTCTAAGAAACTTGACAAAATTTTTCTTTTTTTCTCTATACAGACCACAGATATTGGTTGTAAAGGAAACCTGTTTTGAAACAAATTGGTGGGAAGTCGAATTATTGTTGTCCCTCCGCTTCAGTACAAATCTGGCCTTAAAGAAATGATGGAGAAAATGTCTGAAAAATTGTAAGTAAAACAATTAAAGGTCAGAGAACAGTATAAAGTAGAGATTTGGCACCACCTTGGTGCAAATATTGATCTTCTAACTCAAACTGGCAGTAGGCTTTAATTTAAAGAGAGCTGCCACTTAGGCGGGGTAACCAGCCAGCTCATAATTGAGATGAAAATATTAAAATTCTTTAGAAGAAATTTGTGTTGCAGCCTTTTTTACAGTTTTGAGTGGAATTGACTGCATATTTTAGATTCCACAGGCAGAACTTGCTTGAAAGTTTTGCAGAAACAAGTTCCTCTTGTTCTGGGATATTTTAGTCGAATTGAACCAACTCTAAGGATTAAACTGATTAATAAATAATAAGGTGGTCACCTTGGGGTGTCTTCTAAAACATTAAGCCAAACAAAAATATTACAGGAACAGCTATTGGCATTCAAGTTGATTTCTCTTAGACTTAAAGGGATTGAATTTGAGTCAAATCAACAATGCAACCTTTCTAAGGCACTGATCTCAATATCAGAAATCTGAGTATGTTTAATACTGGATTGGGCCCCACCCCTCCTCCCCTCAGTTTGTTAATTTACTGCCTTGTCCCAGTCTCCTGCCACAATCCGAAAGCATGTGGATATCAATAGTCTAGAATGAATGAGCAAATTACAACTAGATTGATAATTTTTGGGATAGAAAATAAACAGACAAAAAAAAAGAAAAAGATGAATATTAAGTAAAACAGTTAATAAGATATATATAAGATCAGTATACATGTTCTCCATACTCTTCACTATACATTTCCTAAGGAGCTGACAAGGAGAATTTGATGAACAAGCAAGACATTCTTTAATCGATGATCATTTCCTTTTTTCTCATGACCTTAATTTGGAAACTGGGGTGATATTGTTTGGAGAAATTAGACACTGGTCTCCCTTAACCGTTAAAACACCCAGTTAACTTGGACATTTTAAAGTGAGTCCAAATTTCTCACCATCCAGGAGGTTTCATAAACCACACATGAACTACGTTACCCCCACCGACGCAGCCCCAAATCGTTTCTTTCGAAACTATCAGCCTTCACACATGAACTTGATAGGTTCTGTTTTGTAGTATGATTTTGGGAAACTCTAAGAAAACCCCAGAGAGTTGGTATTATGATAGACAGTGAGGAAAGAAGGCTGTGGATATTGGAGAATACTCAAAGTAAATTTTGATAGGCTCAGTTATTTTTTGACTCAGACTTGAATAGTATTATCCTTAATTTGCTCAAATCTACTTACCTGCTTCACCTGCTTCTATGTTTTTGGATGAAAACCCCACAATCATGTCTGCTGATGTGTGTAGGTGGATATTCCTTGAAGTTCTTTCTCACTGACTTTTTTGTTCTTTTTTTTTTTTTTTCAGGAAGAAACGGGGTTCGTCAGCTTATCTGATTGAAGTTGGAGGCTCTTCATACATGGGAATGTTTGGTTACCTAACAGCCTTTCAAGAAATGATAGATCAGGTAATTCAATTGTCCTTCTTTGATTATATTCATTTGGTAAATGACAAGCTTCTTCTGTGTTGTGCACTTATTGAATGCATTTCTTGTCAAGAGTCGCAAATGTATTTTAACATTGACCGCACAGAGGCATGTTTGTTAAACAAGTATAATTTGGGTACCTGTCAAAATGTTGGCTTGATTTGTTTCAGAATGTGCTGGAGAATTTTGATGACATTGTCATAACAGTTGGCAGTGGTGGAAGTGCTTCAGGGATTGCCATTGCAAACTATTTAACAGGATCAAAACTCAAGTATAAGCATTATAAAAATATTGATATTTTCTTTATTGACTTTGCATGAGAGCTGGACAAGGAAATAAAGTCATAAAATAGGGACCTCTCTCTGGCTATTCTGTTAACTATGGGCAAGAGCCAAATATTTTCCAAGCTGGCCATTCAATAAGGATTTTATCATTTGACCAGTGCTCTTTGTCTTTCTTCATGCTGTTTGCATCTCACGAGACCATCTGGAGGGCTCTCCAGATATTTATGGCCACACTCCCACTATTGCTTATGTTCATTAAGAGGGTTTTATTTAAGTACGTACAGGGCCCAATTAAAGTGGAGCCCCAAGTGAATGAGTGAGTTTGGTCTGTAATCATTAATGAGTGCTTAATGAAGTCAGACGACTACAAAGTAGGAGTTGGATTTGTAAATGTTAACACAAAGTCCTGTGTGAATGAAAACTACTTCAAAATTTAAGAAACTAGACATCAGTTAAAATTTTTCATAAGAACGAACCATTTAATTTGGCAAAATGTGTGACAACAGTGCTCTCGCATCATGCATGCTGTCCACAAACACATGCATGACACGTCAACTGCCCTTAGTTACAATGTCCAATTACAAGTTGATGATGTGTACAGTGTCCTATTAGTACTTAAATTGGGCTGGTGATAATCAATCATGTTCGAGAATTTTGTTATAGTTTAAATTATCTACTTGATCACCTTTAAGGAACTGCTGACAAACCATTTCATGCTGGGGAACATGGTTTAAAAGCTTTATGCTCAACCTTTAGGCTGGTAAAAGATTTCTGCAACTGCGCTGCTTATCTATATTGTGCTAAAGACATAAGTTGAAGAAATTGTGCTTCTTGCCCTTATTTTTTCTTTGAACACGGGAAACTAATTCAGACCTTTATTTTTAATAAGTAACACCAACATCACTGTCATTTGTTTAAAGGTGTCATGCAGTCAATGTGTGTGATGATGCAGAATATTTTTACCAGAAAATCAATGAAGACCTTCAGGTAGGTGGACTAGATATTCAAGCAGAAGAATTAATTGATATTATTGATGGATACAAAGGAAAGGGATATGGCAGATCCACTGAAGAAGAGTTAGGTGAGTGTTGACTCAAAGAATTTGCAGAATTTGGTTTCTTCATAATTAATCTATGGGCAGTTCCTCCTTGTTGGTGAAGTCTGTCAGGCGAATTGAGAAAAAAAATTAATCTGTTTTAAACCAAACTTCATTCATTCATTCTTCAACAACTAATTGTTGATAAAAGTATTGTAACTGTTGCAATTGTGGAAATAAATAAATAAATGGATAAAAAGAGTCCTCCCCTTGTTAATTTCTCTATTGTAATCTTAATTGATTATGGTCACAGGATTGTCAAATTGTCAAAAAAGATATTTTTTAAAAATAGGAAAAATATATATAATTAAGATAACATTGATCCAAGCCCACTGTAGGGAGCTCCCTGCAGTGCATTAGTTTATTTTCAATTTTTTTCACTGATTCTCTTTGACTTTTGCGAGGGTTTTTGCTGAAAAGGAGGGACTGCTTGTAGTCTACCACATGAATATATTAAATGATAACTCGCTTATTTTGGTACTTGATTAAGTGACATGCAAGTCGAAAAGAGTTGTTTCTATCTATTGGTAAACAACCTTCACAAAACATGAGAAGATACAAAAGTTATGCATCTAATTACTTTCTCTTCCTTTCCTTATACCAAACATGCAAAAATTCATTTCAGAATGCTCTTTGGCTGTTAATTTATCCCAGTGCAAATTTAAAGTTGAAATGCAGAAAGTTAGCTAACCTTATTGATTCGTGTAAAACAACAATAATGAATAATAAAATCAATAATTGTTATAATTGCTTATAATTACAGATTGCATTTGAAATTGCTTCATTACCAAAATTAATAGAAATATGGTTTAAATTTTCCTAACCATTAACAAGGTGAATTCGCTGCCTAGAAACCTCAGGGAAACCCAAACCGCGGTCTTACGCAAGTTACGGGCCTCGGGTATACTCTATGAGAGGGTTGATGTAATTTAATAAGTATTTTTTCACTGTTAGCTTTCTGCCCTTTTGACACTGTTCACAAAAAATAAAGTTCAGATACAAGGTTCGGCTACACTGAAGATAGTGTAAGACGCGGTTTCAATAACTGGCTTTTTATCATTCTATGTTAATAAAGAGGACCTTTTGGAGATATCCAGAACAACTGGAATTATGGTGGACCCAGTGTACAACGTCAAAGCCATTAGAGGGATGTTACACGAGATGAAAACCAACCCTGAGAGATTTAATGGTCGTAGAATACTTTATATTCATACTGGTGAGTACAATTTATAGACGTTATCATTTGGAAAATAAGCGTCATTCCATTTCTTTGGCCAAGAGCCTACGCGCCTTGCAAGTAATGGTTTCCCATAAGTAGTACTTTCGAGCCGCGTCTATCCCTGCAAATGATATTCTGCTCATGCGTGGTTGAGAAGTTGTAGCCCTGCGGGCTCGTCAAAATCTGTTACAACTCGTAAAAATACTAAGCGAAACTATACACCAAAACTTCGTGTTAGATGTATCATAGTTAATCGAGGGGATGGATATATTTGATGGAAGGCTGGGTACGACAGCATCCACGAGTGATAGACTTTGGTATGTTCGGTGTTGCCAATCCTTTGAAAATAACGAGACCTGGGCGGGGTTGTTCAAAGCTAGGTTAACCAAGGGTTAGTGGGGTATTTAAAGTTAGATCTAAAAGCTTTACATGAAAATTCAGTATAATTCTTTCTTTCTACAATTTGATGACTTGATGCTCTAAAAAGAGTAGACGAAATAATCCCAAAAAGGTTCTTGAATGGAGAATTATAGAAACCTGGATTGAAAATTATTTAACTCTGTGTTAGCTCTAATCGGCCTTCGAACAACCGGGCCCTGATTTGTAACAGTGTCCTTGCGAGTTGTGCTCACGTCTGATTTGGTGCGTCTTACTTTCTAACAGGAGGTGTGTTCGGTTTGTATGATGGAAGAATGGATCCGTTAGTCACTCGCCCTGTAGTGGGTACAAATGACGTTGTCTGCTGGGAAAGCGCCAATGATCCCATGCCCTTCTGAGGCTGACTCATTCCCAGTTGTCTCTCCTCCTAAAGTTATTGGTAAGGGGAAGCGTTCGAGAGGTGCACATGTGGAAAGATTTTCCTTCGTCCTTTTCATCGTCTCCTTTCATGGATAGTACTAGACTCTTTCGAACCACTCGGCCGTTTGACAAAGACTGGGAACTAATAAAATTCTGCGTGGCCGGTATAAGAGAGATAGTCAAGACGTGCCTACATTCTCCTACGGCGTCAGTCAGTAAAATTGGCCATAAACGAGGAAATAACAGCATCGCGTGGACTTGTCAAACCATCAGAGGGAAATATTCCATTACCAAGTTCTCATGAGTTTGCATATTGAAGACAAAACAACAAGTCATTGGACCGAAACGAACAAATGATGAAAATTGACTTTGAAAATATATTCGCGTCAAAGCATCAAGATTTTAGTTTTTAAATTTCATGTTTTGTTCTATCTCTAATTTTACACCAATAAAACAAAAGCCAAAATTGTATCTGTTTTTCAGTCCGCAAGTTCTATTTTTGTATCAAATTTGAAAATGCAAATTTTGGTAAGTAATACAGTTCCTTGGGGCAACGTTTGGATTCCGAGTTTTCGTTTTAGCACAAAGAGGACTTTGACAAAATTGATGTCTCTAAGGAATCAATTTTGTCTTCGATGACATAGCAAGTTCTATTTCTTTACTCTTCTTCAAGCCTTTGCTCTCTCAGTCCAACTAAACCAGAATGTGAATATCCAGTCTTGTTTCTAAGGTTTTTGTTTCGGGTTTCGTGACAATATTGTCGCTGAGTATTTGCTAGAGAGCTAATTAAAACTCCTACGATTATGATTGCATCTAGAGTTAAAGTTAGGTACCAGGGTTTAAGTATAGTGGCAAAGTGTACTAGAGTTAAGTTAAGTGTTAAGTGACTCGGTATTCCATCATTAGATATCATTATTGTTGTCTGTAATGTTTTCTTTACTCTATATTCACGGCAGTTTACACCCTTGCGAAGATTTGCAAAAAAAAAAAAAAAGAGTTCGCGGAAAAGCAGCAGCTGTGACTAAATTTTTTTATCATGGAAATTGCTTATGATGACATGCATGCATAACTTGTGGGTGTTACGTGAACCGATTGACCGTCGGTATGTTGTTTGGTACGCGGTCTGGAAGCATTTCCACGATGCGATGATACTTTGGTACACAGTGGCTTTAGTAAATGAAAGGCAAGGAAACTTTTTGTACAATTCGAGCCTTAAATGAAACATTCTATCGCTATTTTACTTAGTTCCGTCATTGTCCAACTTTAGAGGGAGGTCAACAGACTTGTGACTATACGTATGATGCACGATCCTCGCAGTAGAGAGCGCTATTTATGCAATAGCGAAAATCGGACCTGAAAAAAGTTAGGCCTGTACGGGATTCGAACCACTGACCTCTGCGATACTAGTGCAGCGCTCTACCAATTGAGCTAACAAGCCAACTGGGAGCAGGCCGTTAAGTTGATTCGTAATAAACTCGTGATGATAAACCAGATACAATGAATATACGAAGTTCATATATTTTGAACTGCGGTATTAGATACGTATGATGCACGTATGATCGTACATCATACGTATGATCGTGATACGTATGATCGTGATACGTATGATCGTGCAAAAGATTATATAATTATGTCTTTCATATATTCTAATTTCTTTGTGTTTGATTTATCATCTTTCGGGTTTATGTCAAAAATTAATTAATTTATGTCTTTCATATATTCTTTGTGTTTGATTTATC
Source organism: Stylophora pistillata (assembly GCF_964205215.1). NCBI lineage: Eukaryota > Metazoa > Cnidaria > Anthozoa > Scleractinia > Pocilloporidae > Stylophora > Stylophora pistillata. The sequence goes on from NC_142525.1 coordinate 10,264,347, forward strand.
ATCTTATAGAAGGATTTAACAACGTGCGAAATTTGCAAGAGGGTATCGCGCTTCATACATTCCTCATACAACACACCTAATCGACATATTTCGGACAATATCGGCGACAACCTTCCCAAACAAGTGAAAATGTGTGAAATGCAGACTTTCGTGTTCTCGATTTAACGTCACATTACCCGCTAGAGCCATTCCTCTTTTAACTCGGTCGTGGGGCAAGATGGCGGCTGATTTTCTGTATTTTGACTGGGCACAGAAAATTAAAGATTTGAGCAAATTAAAAAATGTTTGCACAGAAATGCTCCAAAAAATAAGCTTATTTCGTTAGGCAAAAAAAAATTTTTGGGTTTAGGTGCACTTTAATAATAGCCTTGTCTACTTTAATTATTTGTTAAAATTGTTTCCTCAAAAATCTTCCACTTTAAACAAATTCGTTTTATTCGATTTGAAATACAGTCGACTCCCGATAACTCAAACCCTCGCTAACTTGAACCTCACGCTAACTCGAACCAAAATCGATTTCCCATGGATTTCCGTCGTACATTCACTGTAATTTTACCATTGGTAACTCGAACCCTCGATAACTTGAAACTCCCGCTAACTCAAACCAATTTTCGTTTCCCTTCAGGTCATTTTCAATATAATTTTACCCTCGATAACTCGAACCATGTCTGTCGATACGTGACAAGTCAAAACACTGTTGTCCAAAGCCTTAGATTTATTTTGAGGCGGCCGTGTGAACTGTTTCCTTTCTTTTACATTACACAAAACGTGTCAGTTCAGTTCAAGTCCGATGGTTTTCGCAGTGTTGCTTCCTAAGTCCTTTTTAAATCACCAATAGCCCGACATTGGTCTCTTAAAAAAAAAAACCTGTATGGTTCGCAGTTACTGGACCTCTCCTCGCTGCATTCCTTTGTTATATTTTTCACATTACGTTACATTCCGATTTATACAGTAATTTAGAGATGTATTGTCTTTTTTTTCACTCGGCTTCTCTATACTTTAATAAAATTTGATTAAAATGTACACTAGTGCATATAAAGAAAAACATTTAACACCTTTTTTCCCCTTATTTCCAGTCATTTTTTCTCAAATTCTGATAACTCGAACTCCCAATAACTTGAACCTTTTTCAATTTCCTTTGAAGGTTCGAGTTATCGGGAGTCCACTGTATATGTGTTTTTCACACTATGAAATTATCAAAACCCGTGAAAGTCTTGTGAAATTATTCATGATAAATTCACAGATTTTTTGCAGGATTTTCATGGTTAAATCAATGGCATTTTCATAGTCTCAGTGTCATGAAAAAGACATGGAAAATCCCCTGAAAAACCTGTGAAAATTTTAAGACATGTTTGTGTGTCCTTTTTAAGCTGCACAGTATGTCTGCAATGACCAGAATGCCAAATTGGACTCTTTAAGTTTTATCTTCTCCACTCTGTACGTGGCTATTGACCTGATTTAAGGAAAATTATCGAGGAAGCGCCTTCCGATCGCCTTTGTTTACTTTGTTTACTTTGTTTTGTTTACTTTGTTTACAGTCGTAATGCTTTTTTAAAAGCATTACGACTGATTATGTTTAGGCAACGTTTTAGGATGACTCGCAATTTATTTTCCATCCATTTGTAAGGAAAACCTAAAACACTTTACGTTGATGATAAACAAATGAAGTTTGAACGGTGAAAGACATACCATGGGTCATTTTCAGAGTTATGCAAATGAGCTTAGATAAGTGCGCGATTAAATAAAGACATTGATTTGCGTTGTTTTCAAGATGATGGTGGATGAAAGCTAGAGAGATACCCACCGGTTTGAGGCAATCGGTAACCTCCTTGGTGTATAAACTATCCTCCGATGTGTCTTTTTAGCCCGATTTACGCCTGCATTTTGAGAATTCTTTGTTTTAAATTGGTTAATTTTTGATATGCAAATTAAGGTCGAAAGGAAGGGTCTCTTCTGATCACGCTGGTATGAATATAATTTCTAGTGAAGCTAACTGAATATAGCTCGTAACTTGAAGCAAGAGAAAATTCCGCTAGCTACACTACTGCAGTCGCACCGCGCTCGACAAAAGCAGTGAGATTTACACTTTCGATGGTTGTCTACACGGGTGGTCTGGCCAAAAGTCAATTTTCGCTTGTGGCAAAGCAAAAAAAGAGAATTAGAAAACAACCAAACTATTTTTGAAATATGTGGCCTTTACCCTTTTCATAGGGAAAAAATTAAGGAAAATTTTTTTTGGACAGGAAGTCGAGTGGACCGCTTTTAGTGGGAGTCGCACTTAATTACATAAAGCTTTTCTCAACCAGTATCTGTACATCATACGTAATAACAATTCCTTAAAACTTTATGCAAGTTTTCCATTTGACTTCATGTTGTTAATTTTCACAGTTTTGGAGGGAGCTGATCCATATTGCTAATCTGTTTTGACAATTAACATTGATTTTTAGTCCAGAAACATTCTCAAAGCAATCAAGCAATACAGACAAAGCTCGTACAGAATCTAAATCTGATAAAACAACAGTTGTGTCATCAGTGAACTGCAGCAGTTTAGTTTTAAAATAGTTTATTTTTATTCCTTTAATATTGTCTTCGTTTTGTATAGCAGTTGCTAGAATTTTAACTGCAGTGACAAAGTGGTAGGGGGAGAGGGGGTCCTCCTTTAATAACCCATCTCCACGCTTTATCCCAAAGTAGGGAAAGCAAAGGCCATCATTTAAAATACAACTTTGAATATCCCTATAGAAAATATTGACCCATCTTATGAACTCAGGCCTTAAACCAAATTGATTCTAACATTTTTCAAGAAGAGTCCATTCCAAACTGTTGAATGCTTTCTCAAAGCCAATGAAAAGTAAAATTCCTGGTAATTTCTTAGCTTGTGTGAAGTCTATTTATCAAGAATTGAGCGTATACTCACTGATATTTCTGCCCAGGATATATCCGGATTGAATTATATTAATGTATTAATTTAGGCAATAGACTTTTCATTCTTTCTGCAATAACTTTTGAGTCTATCTTTGTATTAACATTCAAAAGGGAAATTGGCCTCCAGTTTTGAAGGTCATGACAATCTTGATCCTTTTTCTCAATACATGTAATTACAGCCTGTTTTTGTGAAGGGTCCTTTTCTCCTTTTACAAAAGATGCACTGAAGCATTCAACTGAAGGTTTTTTACCATTAGTATGACCATTACAAGATGCAACTGCTTCATTCTGATGCAAGTTTTGGATCTTTGTCAGCTGATGTGAATCTTGGGAATTTTTTTAAACTCCAAATGAATTCTGATGTTTATATAGTATTGCTTATAGTAATTATATTTAACACTTATACAAGGTAGGAAGACTTAAACTGCTTTTTTTGTCTCTTTTTTCAACTTGCCTATATTGTGTTAGTTTTTATAATTTATTTGTTGGGAACAATTTATTCCTGTTTTGATTCTGAATATTTGGCTAAGTTGCAGTCAGAATATTTTTTAGTTAGTTTTATTTTTAACTTAGTAAACTATGGTTTTCAGGAGTGTTCTTGAAAAATACAAAAAAATCCCTTCTGCAGTTTTCTTAGCCTTTCCCTCCCTTATTCTCCCTTGCACCCCCTTGACCACATTTCCCATTTCATCCCTCCCCTATCATGCTAACATTTTCAGACTACCCCCCTACATATTGCCTACCGATAATTTATAATTTTACTTTAATTAATTAACCTAAATCTAGTTAAGTTTTTATCCAGGGTTGACCCTTCAACCTCCAGATTTGTTGTCCAGTCGTCTTATCCACTTGACTACCAACAATTCAGTGGTCAACCTTTGTCATATCTTTCATTATCATTTATTTTTGCTCCAACTTGGCCAAAATGTTAATTGATGTAAAACTGGAGCATGCTCAGTTGGGTCCAAATTGGACTGAGCATCTAATGCATGGCTTTGTGTGTTGATAAAGAACAATTTTATAAAAAACTGGAACAACTAAAACAATCAAAAGTGGGATACAATAAATTTATTGATGATGAGCTTTATAAAAATGCCAAGATATGGCTTCAAAATTCAAAGAAAATCATGAAGAACGTGGCTTATCAAAGCTGGAAGTTTAAGCATTCAAACGAGAGCAGTAGAAATTAAAGATTATAACTCCCAGGCAATACCTACACAAAATCTTTACACTGATGTGCACTCTCAAATGGCTCACCAAGGAAAAAAAGAAAGAAGATTACCAAGAGAAAACTCATGTTAAAATATTGCAGCATGTGCACAGTTGTTTGTTGGACAATATCACATACATATTAAGCAGAAAGCCCACTTGACGCATCAAACAAAGAAATCGATGAAAAATCCAACTCTGGCCAGTTGACAGAATATCACCATTTCATCGACCATTCCTTGACATTTAATGAATCGTTTTAAAGGTGATCTATCATTACAAAGAACTTCATTTTGTTATGGGGGTATTAATTTCACCGCTCGGAACAGAAACAAAAAAATAGCAAAAAAAAAAAAAAAAAAATCAAGAAAAGGGCGTGCAAGTCGATAACAAAACAAAAGCGGAAAAAAAACCTAGCGTAATTACGCTGAGCCGCTTTCATCAAAAACCCCTTTTAAAATATATATATATTGTTATAGTGATCAATTGAAACGCTGATTTGAATAGTTATTATTATCTCAGGTAGCTACACATGTATTCAATGTGAAGAAAAGGTTTTCAACTTTGAGCAATACTATCTATATCAGTCGAATGATCGCGTGAAAGACTCCGAGAGCCGAAATAAATGATTTTTCCCCTTTTTTCATGCGCTGATGTAGTTTGCCTGCAAGGGGAAAAACTGTGTTCGTCTTCATTGTTGAAAAACCTTCAATATAGGCAGGTAGGATTGTTGAGTATATTTTAGATAGCTTTTATTATTGATATTTTTTGGCGCAGTCGGCAATTTGTGAAACATTTCACTTTAAACAGCATAGACTGGCCATGCATCCCACAAGCGACATCCAAAGACAATTGAATTTTATTCGATTCTAGAACATTCTTGGATTGATTTGATAAATTCGCTGGGAGACTCAACGAGCCAACAACCCAATAACTGTACAAGCCTTGAGTTAACTAATTGAGGTTATGGATCCGAGCTGATAAACAAGGCCCGCATATGGACGACGCCCCGCGAGGACAGTTTCAACCTCAAACTGAAACTAACATGAAAATACCGGAAAAGGCATTGGAATGACTACGTTTCCCAATCGATGCTTCATCTCCGCGTGAGATTTTGGTTCTAGATCTCCAGTATTTCCAAAGTAAATCGCTTTTAACATCATGCATATGACAATATTGTAATCGGTGTATGACATACTAACCATAGGAATTAGAAGAATGCGGGTAGTCTCAAATTGAGTCATCAAAGTCTGAATCTTTTCAGACTGCCATTTCCGCAAATGTTAATTAGAGGGGCTGATATGCTTGAAAGCGCCAAGTTCGGCAAGAATTCACATGTATATGTTAAGTTTCATCGCTCGTTCAAGTTATCTTATTTTCCTCTTACTTTGTTTTCTTTCGTTCTCATGGCACTCGGTTACTGTTGTAATTGTAGGTTTTTACTTTCTTTAACTCAGTTTTCGTTACCTCAACATATCTCACCTCCCTTTGGACATAGCAAACGTGTTTCGTTTTCAAGGCTATCAAGATTCAGCCCTTCTTACAAAATGTATAGCTCGCTTTAATTAAAAAATGCAGCAATAATCAGGACAAATATACAGAGGTACAAAATACATAAAAAATGGATAGATTTTGTACGAAAAGCTTTTTTATTAATTCACTACACTGGAAGATATATGAGTCAGTCACTTAACATTTTACTCAAATTATATTGACAATGAAAGTGAAATTGAAATTCCCGAGGCAAGAATACACAGAATCAAGAAGCACAGCTTGTGGTCCTTGACGGTTTCAGCTTTCTGACGACTGAATAATACTCACATGATTGGGAGCCAAAAACGCACCAATTACAGCGAACCGACCCACTACCTACATATTCATTTGATCCTGGGTTAATCATTTGAAGGCATTGACATGTGTATCCGAATACAGAATTGATTCTGCGTTTCTGGATGCTTTCCATTCAAACGTCATTGTTGCTGGTTTTTAATTGTATATATGGAAACGTATTTTCAACTGCACGTGTCCCTTGACATACACTACTAAAAAGGTACATTATAAGACCACAAATCCACAAAATTGAAGTTAGCTTCACATTTAAAATATTTTAGAGGTATTCTTTTACTGAGCTCAAAATTTGCCATTTTTTCTATTCTATAAAACTACATGAAGCTTTCAACAACAGTGATGCTTGAAGCATGAGCTGGGACGTCTGTCACCTATCTGTATGAACAAAATTATAACTTCACGCACCATAGAGTATTTCGAAGCTCAATAGTGAAGCATCGTGATCAGAACGCGGAATCCGACAGTCTGAAGTTCGCCTTATCGTGGGAACTCAGAATTGTTTCTCTGTTCTGAGCTCATGACAGACTGTAGATATATTTTTCTTTATTCAAATTTTGTTTGCCATTCATAGTTGAATGCCAATTTTATGCTTTGTTCTTAAAGAATAATAAGATCAAGATGAAAAGTATAATTTGAAAGAAGACAACGAGAAATCGATAACTAATAACGCAGCACCACGAACGAGATGTAACGATAGTAACGAAGGAAACAGCTGACAGGTTGTTATTTGGCAGAGTTTGTTCTTTGAAGCAAATACAGTGATAGGGATGTGTTTGCGCTGATTGGATTTTATTGGTATGCTGTACAAGAAACTCTGCCATTTGCACAGTGAATTGTTTATTTTACCGCTGCAACACAAAAGCAAACCAAACGAAACAAAGAAATAAAGCAACTGAAAATAACAAGTACAAAAAAAAAAAAAAAAAGAAAATTAACTTCTGGAATGTGCACGTGCACGTTTGTTTTTCATAATCAACAATTTAAGACAAGATTAATAATTCTCTGAGGTCAATGACTGCTGTTTTCATTAGTAAGAAAATGGTTTATTGAGCTTTAGTAATCCCATCTATATTCTCGGAATATTGAACATGGAATGTATACGAGTTTAATCTGTTACCAAGGTATGGGCAACATACCGAGGAAAGCTAGGGCTTGCAGGTGTTCCAAGAGAATATTAATCAGCTTTCATGGACAGGGGGCACTGAACAAGTCTTTCATCGGCCTCTCTAGGGAATTCCCAGGTGACCGTAATGATACGAAAGCGTTCCCTGGGATGAAAACATACTTTAACTAAGTAGTTTCGAACACCAAAAACGTTGTCTCTGTTCACTTCCGGGTTACCTGGTAAGCACAAGAACGCAGAATTCCACTTGACAATGGAGGTTCCAACCATGGGAAATTGCATCAGGTTTCACGATGACCGGAAAATTATAAAATCATGAGTTTTTATTTTTGCATCAATACTAGTATTTCGATTTAGATCGCGAATTACACTGATCTCACCTACTGTAGTCAATTAATGAAATACGCTCATTTGTACTGCAAAAAAACTAATTTACCCTTTGTACTCACAGAAAATAATCACATATCTTTCGTTAACGTTGTTTTCTTTTTCTCTTTCAGTGATTTCATCTTCATTCGTCGTTCAACAGAAGTAAAAATGAATAACAGCAATGTAACTTCAAAGTCGCCCCAGCAACAGTCCGATGATGGAGTCAAGGCCTTGAGCAAATTACTTCCAATTGCCATAGCAATAGTTGTGGCTAATGGACTCGTGTTTGTCTTGTTTTACCGATGTCCCCGTCTCCGCACTTCCTCAAACTATGTGCTTCTTAGCCTGGCAATTTGTGACTTCAGTACTGGCGCTTTCGCCATTCCATACTTCATTGCTTATAGCTTTAAGATTTTTCCAAAAGAATTGCACTATGGGACATACGCTTCGCACACATTACTGGCGGTTTCAGGTTCTTATCACATACTGGTTGTTACTGCGCTCAAGTACTTGGCAGCTGTTAGCCCCCTGAAACACTACGTGGTGACCAAGAGATTGGTTTTAAAAATAGTGCTCGGAGTGTGGATCATTTCTACGGTTTTTGCTGTCATTCCTCTTGCTTGGCATGATAATGAAACATCTGAAAGTTATCGCATCATTCACACTGCGGTTTGTCTTGTTGCAGTGTTCCTTTTTCCGTACGTATGTATGGTTTATGCATTCATAGCCATGTTCAGAGTGATTACTAAAAGACAGCGACCATCTTCGGTAGAGAGCAATAAGCTGCGGAAGCAGAAGAAAAACAAAAGTGACTGGAAGTGCATCTTGGTTTTCGCAGCCATGGCCATCATATTTGCATGCTGTTGGTTTCCTTATTTTATCGCCATGCTTTTAGTCGCCATAGAAATAGGAGATTTCGATTTTGTCTTAGAAGCATTCATAGTCATTCGCTACATCACATCTTTCGCCAACCCTCTTCTCTACACATTTTTCAAACGCGACTTCTGGTCCGCCCTACGAAATCTGTTGCAAAACAAGAGAAAATTCAGTTTTTCCTACCAAAAAAGTCAATTCGAGGCTTTGAATCTCACTAGCCGATTAAGGGCAAGGTCACGCGTCAGCAATAGAGGGTTGGTGTCACTTAAAGGAGAAAGACAAGAATCAAACTTGATTCGCGATGGAAACGTGACCTTCGGTGAGGAGATATTTCGTACAACACGTGTTTGACTGCTGCTTGCAGTGCATGAATAGGGAACACAGACTTGGTTCTTCATGTACATGTTAAAAGATTCCGTATTGAATCGCCATCAAGAGCAGTTGTGCGGTTCAACTACTACATAAATTGCAGAAGTTACATACGCGCCGAGTGGTTACTTAGTCTCCACTTATAATCAAGACTCGAGGGAGGCGAGATTAAAGGTGTCTTGTCTAAGAACACAGCACAAATTGATAATTAAGCTGGACTGATTCGTTTCATCATTACAGTACATAGTTTAATTCATTAAGCCGGTCGTATTGAGAAGATCACTTTTAGGAATTAATTAAAAGCCTGATGTCGTTGGCAAGGCTTCAATAAGCCATATGAATAGCACGTAAAAAATGGCAATGAAAAAGCACTTTGTAGAGATAGCAAAAAATAGCTCAGAATAGAGTTATCCTTGTGAGTGATGAAAACTTGTTTATGAGTCCTTTTGATAGAAAATATTGCAAGGTAGATGATCATATATTGGTAAAAGAAGGCAGAAGAGAACATAGCAGTTCTAAAGCAAAAATAGTACCTTCAATTGGAAACAAAGTTGTGGACATATTGATCTTTTCAACCCCCTATTACTTCAATTTTATCTCTTTTACCCTTGGTTAAGTTAACCATTTTGTCCTCTCTACCCCAAAACAATGTTGTGTTGTGATTCTATGAACTTTTAGCCAAGATTGAATGGGATGGGGGGGTCTGTTAATGATTTACACATACCAGGAAATTTGATCATATAGCCCACGTCCTCAAACAGCTTCACTGGCTACCTGTCCGTTACCTTATAGTTTTTAAAATTCTCCTACTGGTCTACAAAGCTCTCAATGGAACAGCACCTTCCTACATCAGTGAATTACTAAAGTACCACACCTCTGAACGGAAATTAAGATTGTCCACTCAACACCTTCTGGGGACCCCGAAAGCTAGACTGAAAACATATGGAGAGAGAGTGTTTGCTGTGGTGGCACCGAGACTATGGAAATCTATCCCACTTGAACTAAGATCCAATAGTTCGATAGACATTTTTAAACGACATTAAAAAACACCTTTTTAAACAAGCTTTTTAACTCTTTTCATTTTTAGATAATTTTTTAACTTATTGATGTAAAGTGCCATGGACAAATAGTGGATTGTGTGCTATATAAATATTTTATTATTATCATCATTATTATTATTATTATTATTATTACTATTATTTAGAGTGTGGTAGAAACAGGACTGGTATTCTTCACACAAATTAAGGATGCTTCAAACATGATATGTCAATTAGTTTTCACACGGATTAATTGTTGTAATAATCTGACTAACGTGAAATGACTGTAAGTATTGCTTTGGAATTGTTAGATTTCACACTGTACCTCTGGCCAAAATTCAAAGTATCTTACCTTTTTCTTTTTTTTACCCTTTGAATGCTAAGAGTGACTTGTATCTAAATTCTTCTTACAATATCATGCCTGGAACACACATTAAGGTCATGAGAATAAAGAAAATGATCACCAACTAAAGAAGCTCTTGATTGTTAAACAAATTCTCCTTGTCCGTACCTTAGGAAAATGTATAGAGAACAGTATGGAGAACATGTATACTGATGTTTGGGTGTTAAGAGGGTTAAAGTTCACCCTCGACCACTGAGTAATCTTAAATTATGCTCATCTCATCAAGCTATGGCAATTTTGTTTTAGGTTCGCAAGCTGGAGTTTTTGTTAGCTGATGCCCTGGTTAGGGAGTGTGATACAATCTTCACATGTGGTGGAATCCAGTCCAATCATTGCAGAAGCACTGCAGTTGCAGCAAGACAACTTGGTTTGGATTGTTACCTGTTCTTACGAAGTCCTGAAGAGGCATGTGTTTGATTCACTGTAATTAATGCAGATGTTTTCTAAGCAGTTTGTGGTGTCTATCAAAGATCTGTTACTACCCCTCAGCATAACTAGTGATTAACAACAAAAGATTTCACATAGATTTGATTAGCCAAGGATTGATTATAGACAAGGAATGGTGCTCCTGTGATCTATTGCAGTAACTGAACAGACATGTAGCAACATGGAATCTGTTTGTTACATAGAAAAACCTCATGTTACTTTAAATAGTGGACTCAGACACCCATAGTTCCAAGGGATTGAACAATGATGGTGATGATAATGATACTTATCGTAATGATTGCACTGATTTCTAATGAGGAGACACAATTTACCCTTCATTGTAACATACAGTAGTTGAGTAGGGGTTTCAATAACATTTGATGAAGACAACAAAATCTCCATAGAAGGCAGCTAATGGTGCGCAGTTTAATCTTTATTCTAATGTTGTTCATTTCAGAGAAAAAAGGCACCAATTTTGCTTCACAAAGATGGTGACTGCTGTTTTAGACAGTTACTTGTATACTCTTATTGAAATTTCTGGGCGAGCTTGATTCTAAGAAACTTGACAAAATTTTTCTTTTTTTCTCTATACAGACCACAGATATTGGTTGTAAAGGAAACCTGTTTTTAAACAAATTGGTGGGAAGTCAAATTATTGTTGTCCCTCAGCTTCAGTACAAATCTGGCCTTAAACAAATGATGGAGAAAATGTCTGAAAAATTGTAAGTAAAAAAATTAAAGGTCAGAGAACTGTATAAAGTAGAGATTTGGCACCACCTTGGTGCAAATATTGATCTTGTAACTCAAACTGGCAGTAGGCTTTAATTTAAAGAGAGCTGCCACTTAGGCGGGGTAACCAGCCAGCTCATAATTGAGATGAAAATATTAAAATTCTTTAGAAGAAATTTGTGTTGCAGCCTTTTTTACAGTTTTGAGTGGAATTGACTGCATACTTTAGATTCCACAGGCAGAACTTGCTTGAAAGTTTTGCAGAAACAAGTTCCTCTTGTTCTGGGATATTTTAGTCGAATTGAACCAACTCTAACGATTAAACTGATTAATAAATAATAAGGTGGTCACCTTGGGGTGTCTTCTAAAACATTAAGCCAAACAAAAATATTACAGGAACAGCTATTGGCATTCAAGTTGATTTCTCTTAGACTTAAAGGGATTGAATTTGAGTCAAATCAACAATGCAACCTTTCTAAGGCACTGATCTCAATATCAGAAATCTGAGTATGTTTAATACTGGATTGGGCCCCACCCCTCCTCCCCTCAGTTTGTTAATTTACTGCCTTGTCCCAGTCTCCTGCCATAATCCGAAAGCATGTGGATATCAATAGTCTAGAATGAATGAGCAAATTACAACTAGATTGATAATTTTTGGGATAGAAAATAAACAGACAAAAAAAAAGAAAAAGATGAATATTAAGTAAAACAGTTAATAAGATATATATAAGATCAGTATACATGTTCTCCATACTCTTCACTATACATTTCCTAAGGAGCTGACAAGGAGAATTTGATGAACAAGCAAGACATTCTTTAATCGATGATCATTTCCTTTTTTCTCATGACCTTAATTTGGAAACTGGGGTGATATTGTTTGGAGAAATTAGACACTGATCTCTCTTAACCGTTAAAACACCCAGTTAACTTGGACATTTTAAAGTGAGTCCAAATTTCTCACCATCCAGGAGGTTTCATAAACCATACATGAACTACGTTACCCCCACAGACGCAGCCCCAAATCGTTTCTTTCGAAACTATCAGCCTTCACACATGAACTTGATAGGTTCTGTTTTGTAGTATGATTTTGGGAAACTCTAAGAAAACCCCAGAGAGTTGGTATTATGATAGACAGTGAGGAAAGAAGGCTGTGGATATTGGAGAATACTCAAAGTAAATTTTGATAGGCTCAGTTATTTTTGACTCAGACTTGAATAGTATTATCCTTAATTTGCTCAAATCTACTTACCTGCTTCACCTGCTTCTATGTTTTTGGATGAAAACCCCACAATCATGTCTGCTGATGTGTGTAGGTGGATATTCCTTGAAGTTCTTTCTCACTGACTTTTTTGTTCTTTTTTTTTTTTTTTCAGGAAGAAACGGGGTTCGTCAGCTTATCTGATTGAAGTTGGAGGCTCTTAATACATGGGAATGTTTGGTTACCTAGAAAAAAAAAGAAATTATAGATCAGGTAATTCAATTGTCCTTCTTTGATTATATTCATTTGGTAAATGACAAGCTTCTTCTGTGTTGTGCACTTATTGAATGCATTTCTTGTCAAGAGTTGCAAATGTATTTTAACATTGACCACACAGAGGCATGTTTGTTAAACAAGTATAAATTGGGTACCTGTCAAAATGTTGGCTTGATTTGTTTCAGAATGTGCTGGAGAATTTTGATGACATTGTCATAACAGTTGGCAGTGGTGGAAGTGCTTCAGGGATTGCCATTGCAAACTATTTAACAGGATCAAAACTCAAGTATAAGCATTATAAAAATATTGATATTTTCTTTATTGACTTTGCATGAGAGCTGGACAAGGAAATAAAGTCATAAAATAGAGACCTCTCTCTGGCTATTCTGTTAACTATGGGCAAGAGCCAAATATTTTCCAATCTGGCCATTCAATAAGGATTTTATCATTTGACCAGTGCTCTTTGTCTTTCTTCATGCTGTTTGCATCTCACGAGACCATCTGGAGGGCTCTCCAGATATTTATGGCCACACTCCTACTATTGCTTATGTTCATTAAGAGGGTTTTATTTAAGTACGTACAGGGCCCAATTAAAGTGGAGCCCCAAGTGAATGAGTGAGTTTGGTCTGTAATCATTAATGAGTGCTTAATGAAGTCAGACGACTACAAAGTAGGGGTTGGATTTGTAAATGTTAACACAAAGTCCTGTGTGAATGAAAACTACTACAAAATTTAAGAAAGAAACTAGACATCAGTTAAAATTTTTCATAAGAACGAACCATTTAATTTGGCAAAATGTGTGACAACAGTGCTCTCACATCATGCATGCTGTCCACAAACACATGCATGACACGTCAACTGCCCTTAGTTACAATGTCCAATTACAAGTTGATGATGTGTACAGTGTCCTATTAGTACTTAAATTGGGCTGGTGATAATCAATCATGTTCGAGAATTTTGTTATAGTTTAAATTATCTACTTGATCACCTTTAAGGAACTGCTGACAAACCATTTCATGCTGGGGAACATGGTTTAAAAGCTTTATACTCAACCTTTAGGCTGGTAAAAGATTTCTGCAACTGCGCTGCTTATCTATATTGTGCTAAAGACATAAGTTGAAGAAATTGTGCTTCTTGCTGTTATTTTTTCTTTGAACACGGGAAACTAATTCAGACCTTTATTTTTAATAAGTAACACCAACATCACTGTCATTTGTTTAAAGGTGTCATGCAGGCAACGTGTGTGATGATGCAGAATATTTTTACCAGAAAATCAGTGAAGACCTTCAGATAGGTGGACTAGATATTCAAGCAGAAGAATTAATTGATATTATTGATGGATACAAAGGAAAGGGATATGGCAGATCCACTGAAGAAGAGTTAGGTGAGTGTTGACTCAAAGAATTTGCAGAATTTGGTTTCTTCATAATTAATCTATGGGCAGTTCCTCCTTGTTGGTGAAGTCTGTCAGGCGAATTGAAAAAAAAATTAATCTGTTTTAAACCAAACTTCATTCATTCTTCAACAACTAATTGTTGATAAAAGTATTGTAACTGTTGCAATTGTGGAAACAAATAAATAAATAAATGGATAAAAAGAGTCCTCCCCTTGTTAATTTCTCTATTTTAATCTTAATTGATTATGGTCACAGGATTGTCAAATTGTCAAAAAAGATATTTTTTTAAAAATAGGAAAAATATATATAATTAAGATAACATTGATCCAAGCCCACTGTAGGGAGCTCCCTGCAGTGCATTAGTTTATTTTCAATTTTTTTCACTGATTCTCTTTGACTTTTGCAAGGGTTTTTGCTGAAAAGGAGGGACTGCTTGTAGTCTACTACATAATATATTAAATGATAACTCGCTTATTTTGGTACTTGATTAAGTGACATGCAAGTCGAAAAGAGTTGTTTCTATCTATTGGTAAACAACCTTCACAAAACATGAGAACATACAAAAGTTATGCATCTAATTACTTTCTCTTCCTTTCCTTATACTAAACATGCAAAAATTCATTTTAGAATGCTCTTTGGCTGTTAATTTATCCCAGTGCAAATTTAAAGTTGAAATGCAGAAAGTTAGCTAACCTTATTGATTCGTGTAAAACAACAATAATGATTAATAAAATCAATCATTGTTATAATTGCTTATAATTACAGATTGCATTTGAAGTTGCTTCATTACTGAATAGAAATAATTATGATTTAAATTTTCCTAACCATTAACATGGTGAATTTGCTGCCTAAAAACCTCAAGGAACCCAAACCGCGGTCTTACGCAAGTTACGGGCCTCAGGTATACTCTATGAGAGGGTTGATTTAATTTAATAAGTATCTTTTCGCTGCTAGCTTTCTGCCCTTTTGACACTGTTCACAAGAAACAAAGTTCAGATACAAGGTTCGGCTACACTGAAGATAGTATAAGACGCGGTTTCAATAACTGGCTTTTTATCATTCTATGTTAATAAAGAGGACATTTTGGAGATATCCAGAACAACTGGAATAATGGTGGACCCAGTGTACAACGTCAAAGCCATCAGAGGGATGTTACACGAGATGAAAACCAACCCTGAGAGATTTAAGGGTCGTAGAATACTTTATATTCATACTGGTGAGTACGATTTATAGACGTTATCATTTGGAAAATAAGCGTCATTCCGTTTCTTCGGCCAAGAGCCTACGCGCCTAGCAAGTAATGGTTTCCCATAAGTAGTATTTTTGAGCCACGTCTATCCCTGCAAATGATATTCTGCTCATGCGTGGTTGGGAAGTTGTAGCCCTGCGGGCTCGTCAAAATATGTTACAACTCGAAAAAATACTAAGCGATACTATAGACCAAAACTTCGTGTTAGATGTATCATAGTTAATCGAGGGGATGGATATATTTGATGGAAGGCTGGGTACGACAGCATCCACGCGTGATAGACTTTGGTATGTTCGGTGTTGCCATTCCTTTGAAAATAACGAGACCTGGGCGGGGTTGTTCAAAGCTAGGTTAACCAAGGGTTAGTGGGGTATTTAATGTTAGATCTAAAAGCTTTACATGAAAATTCAATATAATTCTTTCTTTCTACAATTTCATGACTTGATGCTCTAAAAAGAGTAGACGAAATAATCCCAAAAAGGTTCTTGAATGGAGAATTATAGAAACCTGGATTGAAATTTAACTCAGTGTTAGCACTAATCGGCCTTCGAACAACCGGACCCTGATTTGTAACAGTGTCCTTGCGAGTTGTGCTCACGTCTGATTTGGTGCGTCTTACTTTCTAACAGGAGGTGTGTTCGGTTTGTATGATGGAAGAATGGATCCGTTAGTCACTCGCCCTGTAGTGGGTACAAATGACGTCTGCTGGGAAAGCGCCAATGATCCCATACCCTTCTGAGGCTGACTCATTCCCAGTTGTCTCTCCTCCTAAAGTTATTGGTAAGGGGAAGCGTTCGAGAGGTGCACATGTGGAAAGATTTTCCTTCGTCCTTTTCATCGTCTCCTTTGTTGGGTAGTACTAGACTCTTTCGAACCACTCGGCCGTTTGACAAAGACTGGGAACTAATAAAATTCTGCGTGGCCGGCATAAGAGAGATCAGTCAAGACGTGCCTACCTACATTCTCCTGCGGCGTCAGTCAGTAAAATTGGCCATAAACGAGGAAATAACAGCATCGCGTGGACTTGTCAAACCATCAGAGGGAAATACTCCATTACCAAGTTCTCATGAGTTTGCATATTGAAGACAAAAACAACAAGTCATTGGACCGAAACGAACAAATGATGAAAATTGACTTTGAAAATATATTCGCGTTAAAGCATCAAGATTTTAGTTTTTAAATTTCATGTTTTGTTCTATCTCTAATTTTACACCAATAAAACAAAAGCCAAAATTGTATCTGTTTTTCAGTCCGCAAGTTCTATTTTTGTATCAAATTTGAAAATGCAAATTTTGGTAAGTAATACAGTTCCTTGGGACAACGGTTGGATTGCGAGTTTTCGTTTTAGCACAAAGAGGACTTCGACAAAACTGATGTCTCTGGGGAATCAATTTTGTCTTCGATGACCTAGCAAGTTTTATTTCTTCACTCCTCTTCAAGCTTTTGCTCTCTCAGTCCAACTAAACCAGAATGTGAATATCCAGTCTTGTTTCTAAGGTTTTTGTTTCGGATTTCGTGACAATATTATCGTCGCTGAGTATTTGCTAGAGAGCTAATTAAAATTCCTACGATTATGATAAAACATTACGGTCGAAGAGTGAAAGGTATTGAATATCTCGTTAACCCAAACACCATTAAAATGTCTTCTTTTCAATCACCACCGGCTGGTGGTGTGTCATCGACTGCAGTGATTTTAAAATAAAAACGACACCATCTTCAATGATTCTTCACCTTCAGTTCCCTTGTCACCAAAAGATAAGTTTCTTCGTTTTTATCTGTAACCTAACAAATGTGCAGTGAGTAGGCTGGAGAAAAAGTTTGCCATCGATTGCATCCAGAGTTTAAGTTAAGTGTCAAAAAGGGCTTTTCTGGAAGAACCCACTGAATAAAGGATGAAAGGAAGAGAGAGAGAAGAAGGTTTAGAGATTTGACTCGGGTATTTCATCATTAGATATCATTCACGTTGTCTTTAATGTTTTCTTTACTCTGCATTCACAGCAGTTTACACCCTTGCGAAGACTTGCAAAATAAAGAGTTCGCGGAAAAGCAGCAGTTAATTGTGACTGTTCCCGAAAATTATTTAAAATGCTGTAAATCTTTTATTCATGGATTGATTACGATGACATGCGCGCATGACTTGTGGGTGCGACATGAACAGATTGATCGTCGGTATATGTTGTTTGGTACGCGGTCTGGAAGCATTTCCACGATGCTATGATACTTTGGTACACAGTGGCTTTAGTAAATGAAAGGTAAGGAAACTTTTTGTACTATTCGAGCCTTAAATAAAACATTTTATCGCTATTTTACTTAGTTCCGTCATTGTCCAACTTTAGACGGAGTTCAACAGACTTGTGACCATACAGTATATTTTAAGCTTATTTATTATACGTTCATCAACAAGTGATATTTTGAGATTGAAACAGCCTTGTACAACCATCATAGAGCGCTTAAAAAGGGAGAAAGTAATCTCTCTAATTTGACCGGACGGAGAACAGAGGGTGTTACGAAAACGAAGACCCTCGAAACCGAAGACCTAAGACCTAAGACCCGGTCTTCGTTTTCGTAGTACGTTTTCGTTTTCGTAGTTTTCGTAGTACGAAAACGAAGACCCTGTAAACAGAAAACTGTAGAAATTACAAGTTAAACGCACATTAAACAGTAACAACGCTTAGTAATATAATACATTACACTTCAAGCGTTTCTTCCCATTATTATACTGCCTGTATTATTATACGGCTCGGCTTGTCTGTTCTGTTTCGCTATGCGAGCCAATTTGGTGTTGATATTCTCGAGGGTTTCCTCGGGTAAACTTACTACACATATTATTATTCTGAAACAGCAGGCAAAATTCCATCGTCAGCCGCCTTTGATTTATAGTTGGCATTGTGTGAGAGAATAACAGAGAAAGCGTTCTGTACAGGAAAAATGAATCTTGGGTTCTGTCCATAAATAATCGATTTCTACTGTATTTCGTAGCTAAAATAGATTCTGACGGTCGTTAAGCTTTCTCTGCTGGAAAATTCTCGTGAAAAAATAAGCAATTCTTTTGGCTAATGCAGGGTCTTCGTTTTCGTAGTACGAAAACGAAGACCCCCGGTCTTTGTTTTCGTAGTACGAAAACGAAGACCCCCGGTCTTTGTTTTCATAGTACGAAAACGAAGACCCTTTATTAAAAGCAGACAATGCTTTGAAAGTACTATTGTAGAAGTACCCCGAGCATTAGTAATTGTTATTTGAGCTTTTGATATGTTAAGACAGTTCACGAGTGGTTTTTCTTAGTCTTTCTTCAGCCACCACTGCTTTCGGCTCTTGGATTTGTTTTTCTATGCATTGAGTCCAAGTTTGGAACAGACCTCCCTGTCGATGGAGCGATCGGAATATTTTAGGGCCTCAATAAGGTTAAGCAGGCTTTATTCGGGCGCGTTTTCTCTTTTTCGGCCTAGCGCCACCTGTTGAGATGTAAACATCTCCAAAGGAACCTTTTCCTATTCTCTGTTTTACTGGTAATTCACTACATTTGAAGCGTGGAATCTCTTCTGCAATTTCGCTGCCAGGTGACCCTCTTCGTATTAGCTGAGGAAGCTTAAACTTTCGAAAAACCAACATAGTTGAATTTTTTACCACTCCATCTCAACAAGTTTCGCGCAAAAATGTTTCCCTCGGCCGCACGTGCGATAGTCGGCCTTCGACCTCAATTGTTCAAAGGAAGCCATTGTTTCGGCCTTGAGTCTGTCAACACTTTACAATTTATTGATTTGTTCAAAAAGAATTTTCAAAGCTCTTTCAGAACAAATGTGGGAAAGGAATTTGAGAAGCATTCGAGTTTTGATCTTCAACACAGCTGGATTAAATTTCCGTATTTAACTTTCCGCAAAGTTGTTTGTTTTGAGATTATTACGTCAGTAAAAGTTAATTTAAAACTTTTTCTCCAGCAAGAGAACTAGTTTATTCGAAACATGTACAGAGGAGACAAAGTTATTTTCTTCAGATGCCGAGAAATTGACGACAGTCAGCGGTTGATGCCGTGGGCGCTGCATATGTTAATGAGGGACTTTCAATTCTCAATTCCCACTTCAAAAATGCTTCTAATGGGGGTCTATGAGACATTTTTCAATTGAAATTAAATAAAGGATTAAGAAAAAACTATGTTTTGGAAGTCAAAGGACTTTAAAGATGTTGAGCAATAGGAAATGTAATTAATTATAATTATGCATATATGCATAATTTATAAGATCGGAAAATCGATTGGAATCAAAATTAGCGCACCCCACGCGATGAACAACTTCAGTACAGCGGAAATCCGCTTAAAAAACTAGGTTACATAGCCCTTCAAAGATGGCGACTATTTTTCTCGTGAATTTCAAGACTTCACCAAATTCGACTTATTTTTTTGCTTACACAAGCGCTCGTTTCCCCAAAGAGGTCAATACCTGGAAAAACATGAAATACGGGATTTTGTCAGCTATTTCGGCCGAACATTAACGGCTCTCTGTGCCTTGAAATATGTCTCAAATGGACGATCGATCACCCTTGAAGACGTTCTGACGTGGGCAATTTGGAAACACTACCTTACATTGGCGTGGTGAGACATGGAAAATGGTAAACACGGGCGGATTTAAGAGATCAGAGAGGCCATAAGAAGTAAAACAAATGACCGTCCAGGGCCGAACATAGCTACATCGGGGGATCGTAGGAATTCTTGTGAGTGTTGTTTATGTTGTTTTTCAATGATTTAGACGTGGGCATTTTGACTATCCACTTTATCCTCAAACATATAGCCACATTTTATTTATTTCTCACTCAAAGCTTTGTACGGCAACCATATTTAAAGTCCGCAAATCTTTCACACTGAGAATGCTCCTCCGCCATTTTGTGTTCGATTTCTCGGCATGCATCATGAAAGTATGAAAGAATGCCATCAGTTGAGTGATTTTGATGCTTATTGATGACTTCAAATCATTTCGCAACAAGTAAAGTTTTGGAAATACTTCAAGTCAGTCAGCCGTGAATGGCTTTTTGCTTATTGATTATCTCGACTGATGAATAAATAAAGTAAGAAAGTTTAAGCTGACCTATTGACTGTATGCTTCAAGATAGGACGGTATGTTTCACTCTGAAAGTGGCCAGCAAATTTTCTTAACAGCTGTACCCTGATCAATATTAGCGACAGCATCATACTACCTCCAGAAACGGTAATTAGTTTTAAGGAGGTTAGGCAATCGAAACTAAAAATAAAACTTATTTCTCTATCTTTTAGGAAATCTTTTTATTTCGCCATTAGGAGTTGCTTTTCAAGCAAAAATGTTCTTCTCTAACTCTTGATTTATCGTTAGATTTCGAAGCATTCGTTGGTAACCTTTAAGTTTTGCTTCAGGGTACATAGCAAACTACACGCATCTTGTCGGCAATCAGCCGAATCATTTCCGACAAGCATTGTGACAGTTTTAAAATAATCCCGCGCCATTTTATCATAAATGTGAAGGATACACTAGAAAAGTTGTTTTATCAGAAAGATGGAAAAGTAGAAGAGAGAAAATAATCAACTGAAATGTTGACATGGGTTGTGGATGAAATACTTGAAGGATTCATCTTAGGGTTTTTAATGTGCAAACACTGTAATGTTGTCTTCTACAATACCAAACACAATTTGATGTCAAAAATGATATTTTGTTTGAAAACAGGATCCCTTGCTAAGAAATGGCTACTCTCTCCATGAAATCAGTTTACGGGTTAAGTCATAAATTGGCAAAAGACCTGGAGTGTTCATACAAAAAAGTTTGCTCGGTCAGACGCAAATGTGTTATTGCTTTATTTTTCCTCACTGTTATGCACCGACTGTTGCTTTGAAAGAAAAAGATCCTGATAACTTCTGTCTGACTGATTGTCCAGATTTAAAAATTTTAGGAAAATATTAACATTCGGACTTTGGACTAAAACCATCATATTATTCACTCTCGGTCTTCAGCCCTTCTCCCTTCATTAAGTATCACGTGGAACAGAATTACATTCAAGTGTCAAGAAGAAACTTTTAAAATAAAACAGATGAATGGAGGTATGGAGATCTGATCCGGGCATTTGATCATTAGTGTTGTCTTTGATGTCACCTGCGTCCAAGGTGGTTTATACCTTTAACCCATTAATGGCCGCAGCTTTTGTGGAAAACTGTGTTTTGAAGCTAGTCCAGCAGATTTCGGCTCACTGTTGGGGTTTTAAAAGCTCTAACCTACCAAAAACCACTTGACAGCTCGTGCACTCGACGGCCTTTCGATCCAAATGCAAAATGGCGGCCTGAAAATCTCGGGCACGCGCAGAGAGCAAAATTTCGACATAGTTTTTGGGTTGAAAAGTCATGCCCCACTTACGACTTCTACTTTTCTCTCTTTCTCCTACCCTTTTTTTCCCCTCTCCTTGCCTAAAGTTTCTCCTCACTTACTGGAAATTGAGTAGGCTTCATTTTGGTGTAGAGATTTTTCAGAAACTACTCATTATTTTTAAAGCACATGCTCGGAAAGGTAGGTGGGTAGGGAAACACGATCTTCGTGCAGATTTTCCGGTCAAAGTGACACGGTTTTTTGGCTATTTCTCCAATCTCCTGCACTCAATTGCGCTCATTCTGGTATCGTCTGCAAGATATTTTCAACCCGTTCAAGTAGATGCTTGAATTTGTGCTCCAGGGTTAAAATTGATGACATCACAGGGCGTAGAAAGGGTGTGGGTCCCCATGGGCGCATACGGGCGCACTGGACGTTAATGGGTTAAGAATTATTTGCAAGGAGACATTAAATCTTGAAAAAGTTTGCGGAAAAACATCAGTCATGAGTGTTCCCAAATGTTCTTTCGAGTTGTTGTACATCTTTTATCATGAAAATTGCTTCTGATGCCATACATGCATGCTTGACTTGCGGGTGTGATGAGAACCAGATTCATGGTATGTAGTTGCGTGGTCTGGGATTGTTCCCACGTTGAGAAGATACTTTGGTACATCTTACCTTTGGTGAACGAAAGGTAAAAAAAAACTTGTTTTAGTTCTCGATTTATAATTGACACCTTATACAACTTGTATCACAATTTTTCTTACTTCTGTCATAGTTGTCCAGCTTGAACTGGCACTTCATACGTTTATGATAAACAGAACATTTAAACTTATTTACAATGTGATTACCAATTGCAACTAGTGATATTTAGAGCTTGAAACTACCCTATAGGACCAGCATAGAGAACATAGAAAGGGCATAAGTAATTCTTTTCTCTCTGAATCGATTGGGGCAAATGAGCTTGCTTGCTTTGAGAATTTGTTCGTTCATAAACAAAAAGATATATTGTCAACTGATGAGCAAACAGGAAACATGGTTTCCCTCTAAGTTTGTCATCACTTTCAAATTGATTAAGTGGTTCAAAAAGAACTTTCAAAGCTCACTTGAAACAAAAATACATGGAGCAAGAATTGATTCAAACTTTGATCGTAGAAACAATTAAATTAGAATTTTCAGTTTCAACTTCTGCGCAGAGTTGTTTGACATGGGATTATTGCATCAGTAAACACTCAACTTCCTCTCCAACAAGACTAAACGATTATTTGAAACATATAAATTGGAAAACAATCATTTTATTCCAAAGGAACCTTATCGGCTGAGTCTTTTTGATGCTCCTGTATTGTTTTGAATCCGGCATTTCGCATCATGACAAGTTTTGAAATGTTTGTAAGTCTGTCAGAACCTTTATCTTTATTTAGCTGACTTTCACAGCTGATAGTTGATAAAATCAGAAATTTTCTCTTTTATTCTTGTTTTATTCTTTAAAATGGGGCCGTCTGTCCTGCTCAGACAGCGGAGACCAAAGTTTTTTAGCACCTGCATCTATACTAGCGACAACATAACGCTAGAACAGGAAACCGTAATTAGTTTTAAGGAGGTTGTGCAAATGAAACTGTGATTAAAATTTTCCATTTTTCAATCTTGATGCAATCTCTACATATCGAAACCGAGATTTGGTTAGAGGCAAAAATTTTCTTCCATAACTCCTGGTTTATCGTCAGCTTCACGATGTTTGTTATTTACTTTTGATGGTTTGCTTTTGAGTAAACATCAGTCCACGCTTTTGTCAGCGCTCAACCGAAACATTTTATAAAGAGTGGTTTGGCCAGACTATTAACCCAGGTGGAAATCTTATTAAGATCTTAGTAAGATTCTTAATAAGATTCTTACTAAGATCTTATCTTACTTCTTAATTAAGATTCTTACAAGATCTTACAAGATCTTACAAGATTCTTACAAGATTCTTACAAGATTCTTACAAGATTCTTACAAGATCTTACAAGATCTTAGGAAAATGTTCTAAGATCTTACCAAGATCTTACCAGATCTTACCAAGATCTTACCAGATCTTACCAAGATCTTACCAAGATCTTACCAAGATCTTACCAAGATCTTACCAAGATCTTACCAAGATCTTACCAAGATCTTACCAAGATCTTACCAAGATCTTACAAAGATCTTACCAAGATCTTACAAAGATCTTACCAAGATCTTACAAAGATCTTACCAAGATCTTACCAGATCTTACTAAGATTCTTGTAAGATCTTAGAGGATCTTACGAAGATTCTTGTAAGATCTTACAAGACCTTATCAAGATTCTCACAAGATCTTGATAATATGAGATCTTACCAAGATCTTACTCAGATCTCATCAAAATATTTCTCGTTTCTGCTAAAAAACAATGTTATCAAAATAGAAAGAGCAGAAAAAAACTTTAGAACAATATTTTATTAAAAGAGAAATCCTATTTTTATTACAAAGCAATGAACTATTTATACAAGTTTGAAACTCAGAAAACAGGGACACTACTAAATTGTTCCCAAGTAAAATTAAAGGGTGATGCACCTCTTTGCAACATAATAATGGTATTCCAAATTTTCATTAATAGAAAAAAAATCACCACTTATTTTACTAAAAAGTATGTAGGTAAGATTAAATATTATTTGAAAGAGACTAATTCAAATGCATAATTGAAAAAAGCTGCAACAAATTATTGTTAGGCTCCAAAAAATTTAATGTACCACTCTTTACCTAAAGGGAACCTCCACTAAAACAGGACAATAACTTTAAACTACAGAGCATACTGTTCGCAATCAGAACTGTTCAATTCAACTGTTTGTAATGAAAGAATTGGGACCCAAAATAAACGAATTTCAAAAACGCTTGTTTTGGTTTTTAAATTTCATGCATGTCGCCATCTTGAATAACTGTGATGGGCAACAGTTGCTCTCTTGTTTCAAACAAAAGCCCTTTTTGTGAAAACAATAACTGGAACCATGGCACGTCACAATCATTCAAGATAGTGGCACCTGGGAAATTTGAAAGTGAAAATAAGTTGTTCTAAATTTTTTTTTCTGAAACAACAACTAGTTTAATGAAAATTGATTGCAAATATTATTTTGTACAATTTTAAATTGTTCATTTGAGTCAAGGTGGAGTTTCCCTTTAACAATACATTTTTAGAATTAGAAGTTTGGAAACTCAAAAGTGATGTGAATGTTGGACTCACAGTCACCTAAAAATCTAAGAATAATACTTATTATTGTTGTGGCTTTTTAGGTTTCAGTGACATTCTCATCACTTTTAAGTTTCCTTTTGGAATCTAAACACTTTTGGTTTAAAGACTGCCGTATCTGGCCTCACTTCTTCTAGAATGGATCATCTCCAAACTTTTCTGTTATGGCTCCTGCATGAATAAAGATGCAAAATAATTTCATTCATTTATAAAATTCGAGAACATTTAGGAGGTTAATGTTCAAGAGGATGCTCAATGTAATATGATCTTTATAATAATGGCAGGGTTCGTACAGGTCATGGAATTTCAAAATTTCATTTTCCAGGCCTGGAAAGTCATGCAATTTAGGTGTGGGTCATGGAAAATCAATATGCTCTCTATGAGTGAAAGGCAATAAGACCCAAAGTCGAAAAGTTAACTGACAAGTCCAAAAATCAGATTTAATTTCATTAGAAATAAACAGAAGCACGCATTGTGAGAATGTTTGCAAACATTCTTTCACACTGCATTCTAGTCGCGGAATCTTTCAAAAGGTCATGGAAAAAGTTGTAGAAAATCATGGAATTTTAACAGGTCAAAAGTGTGCGAACCCTGAATGGTAACAGTAACACTGGAACCTATTAACTGAGATGAAAAAGATATCAATGTCACAGACAAGTATTAAAATTAACTATGTTCCTTTTAAGTTAGGCTTCTCTGTGTTAGCTATTACACATTCACATTTCAATTCTACATTTAACTAGTCTTTAACTATTAACAATTATTCCACGAGCGCGCATTGGATATGAGATGATAGATAGCCAACTCGGCGTTACACGCCTCATTGGCTATAATCATCTCATATCCAACAAGCACGAGTGGAATAATTGTTTTATTAAAAAAAAAAATGCCCCCAAGATATTAGACAAATCTTCTGGACTTTATTTTGTAAGAAGAAACGGGATGTTACAATGTACAGATATTAGATTATGGTATATTGGCTCACCTACCATAATGGCTAAGCCAATAAAAGGTCTTGAATTGCATTATCCAATGATCCAGTTTTTAATAATAATTATTATCTTTTTAAATAATGTGAAATTCTGTAAAGGGAACTCCTCTTCAATGATCCTAAACACAAGCTAAGAGAATATATATTCTTAGGTGACTACACAATGTTGTGAAACTAAAAAGAAATTAATTACTTCAAAGACTTGTCCTGTGGGGGTCCAGCACTTCCCCGTTGCTTTTTCTCTTGCTGGCTCAAGAATTCCAGCAGCCATTTCTTCTGTTGTAAAAAGTTGCGAATACACCTTAAACGCATATTTCATCAGGTCCCCACAAGAGGGAATGGCAAGAAGTTTAACCTCATTGTGCATCTAAAAGAAAAAAAAACCATATGTGTCATTAGTAACTATCTCATTTCCAAGAAGTTTCAATAGGGACCTTAAGATCTACAATGGTGATGGTGAAGAAAATGCCTCCAAACAGTAGTATGATTGGTTAAAAGTTGAAAATAACCTTGCTGTATGTGCAGCTTATATTTTTGGTACTGTGCATAAAAACGACATGAAATCACCAAATTTGAGGTTTTAAGGGCAACGCTCCCATAAAAATGCCTATCTTTTATTATCTATTCTTACTGTGAAACTGCTGGCACTAATTCATTTTTAAGATACTTCGTCCACATTAGACAACATGAATAAGATGGAATAAAGTTGAAATGGTAAATTGGCCACCGTAATGATTACAAAAGCTGACGTTTCGAGCGTTAGCCCTTCGTCGGAGCGAATAGAGGAATTGTGGGTTGTGTGTGCTTTTAAAGGCAGAAAATGGAGCTACGTTATTGGTGGGTGCATGGCAACGAGAAAAACATGAATAAATTAGTGGAATGAAAAGCGTTCATTGATCCCTGTGGGATTGAGACTGCCGGTTTGGAAGATGAGCTTTTGTTCAAGATTTTTACGGCTTTCCGTGCCACCTAAGTGCAAGGAAAGACCGCAGATTGCCATAAGTTGCTTAGAATGATTAGGTAAATTAAAATGTCTAGCGACTGGTTTAGATATGTCCTTGTCATTCCTTTCCACGTCTCGAAGGTGTTCTCGGAATCGGTCACCTAGTCTTCTGCCTGTTTCGCCGATGTATATCTTTTTGCAATAAGTGCAAGTTATGCAATAGATTACATTAGCGGAGGTGCACGTGAAGTGATCGGTGCACGTGAAGTGACCGATCACTTCACGTGCACCTCCGCTAATGTAATCTATTGCATAACTTGCACTTATTGCAAAAAGATATACATCGGCGAAACAGGCAGAAGACTAGATTACCGATTCCGAGAACACCTTCGAGACGTGGAAAGGAATGACAAGGACATATCTAAACCAGTCGCTAGACATTTTAATTTACCTAATCATTCTAAGCAACATATGGCAATCTGCGGTCTTTCCTTGCACTTAGGTGGCACGGAAAGCCGTAAAAATCTTGAACAAAAGCTCATCTTCCAAACCGGCAGTCTCAATCCCACAGGGATCAATGAACGCTTTTCATTCTACTAATTTATTCATGTTTTTCTCGTTGCCATGCACCCACCAATAACGTAGCTCCATTTTCTGCCTTTAAAAGCACACACAACCCACAATTCCTCTATTCGCTCCGACGAAGGGCTAACGCTCGAAACGTCAGCTTTTGTAATCATTACGGTGGCCAATTTACCATTTCAACTTTGTTGATATATCCAAATTATTTCGTTACTCCCACCGACGCAGCCCCAAACAGTTTCTTTCGAAACTATCAGCCTTTATTAAGATGGAATAACCACGAAAGACTTAAAATAGTGCACAGTTATATTTTGAGGTGATATTTTCGTTGATGTTGATCTTAAGGTCTCTAATTATTGTAGATGTAAAGCTGAACTCAAGTGACTGCCTCTCAGGCTATTGCTAAAATTGAGCCCTCATGCCATTATCAAAACAACCATTGCAGTGCATGACACCTACCAAGGATGCTGTGGGGGGAGCTTCCAACTCCAGGTCTCACCAACATCACTCACATTACTAGCACCTTGAATTTCATGCCTGGGCTAAAAAAAATCAATAACAGAATTCTAGTTTGAATAAAAGAGAAAACAAATAAACAATAGAATGGAGACTTATGACGATTTCCTTGACTTGTCTGTTGGTACATTAAAAGATTATCTTGACGTCAGAGGTCTTCAAACTACTGGTAAAAAAGTGGAACTTGTGGCGAGGGCTCATTATGTACATCCTCTGGTTCAACAACCTCTAACTCAGTCTCTTTATGTTCGGGAACCTGTGGCAGAGGCTCAATGCCAAAATCCATTTCAACATTGTCCCCTAAAGAATCATTAGATGCGGATGTGCTTGCCTCTTTATCCAATAATCTTCTTTTTTGAGGAGTCTTGTCGAACTTGTTTTTCAGTACAGACAAAAAAAGCGTGGGGTTGGGATATTCTCTAGTGGGCTGTCCATCTACAAAGTGGTTCGCACAGACAAAAGTCCCATTTCCAGGTGAAAAATCATACCGCTTAATCCTGGGGCTATAGCATCTTTCCATTTCTGGTGTTTATTCTTGGCTGTGGTAAATTTAAAGAAACGGATCGAACAACATTTTGTCGGATATCTATCGTCGTTACGACCACCAACGCAACAGCGAGCCGTTTTTGGCTTGGCAGTCGACATAAACGCGCCTGAGATTAAAAAAAAGTATAAGTAACACTTGCATAATCAAAAAATGGAATATGACGAGCAAAAATGTAGAAAACAAGCTTGAACATTTTCTCTTTGATGTTTGACACTCTTTCACGTGGTTGATTTGCATATGTCACCTCCATAAAAAGTAAAAAACTCGCAAGAAAGATCGATCTCAGGCGGCTGAAATTTCGTACATACTTCGACTATATACTTACCTAAAATTTCTGAAAATTTGAAGACCAGAGATTCATCTGACAGGAAGAAAATTAAGGAAATGTAGCTTGCACCCGAGTCACGGGTCGAAATTTTACAGTTAATGTAGGGGGCTTGGTAGCCGCGCCTCCCAATGTTTTGCCTGCCCAACAAAATGGCGGCGTATACCGTGATTTGTTGAACTGTACGTTTTCGAAGCGATCGTTGTCGATTTGCGTCGATGATTTTAAAATTGAAGTTCAAATGCACTAGATCTGTATGAAAAAGCTATTTTAATCAGGAGGTTTTATTTCTTCGCGTACTCTGGTTTTCCCCTCACATTAAAAAAAAAAACAATATTTCAGTTGATTTGTTCTGCTTTAAGTTGATTTATAGTCTCCCAAATTAGTAGAGCACTCATGCTCAAATAAATAGCCTTGAGACTCAAATAAAGTGATTGTTGTCATTAGTATTACTGTTTACCTACATGAAATATCATTAAAAGCTAACTTTTTTTACAAGATCTTGGAAGATTGTCTTAACATTGTTTTTAATAGATGTTAGAGTGTTGATACCTTAACTAATAATTTTCTGGGATCTTGTAATTTTTTTTATCAATAGAATGCTGCAAACTGACTTTTGATGACGAGATCTTGTAAGATTTCTTTAAGATCTTACAAGATTTTATCAAGATCTTTTAAGATCTTAAAATGCTACACACTAACTAAATCTGACAAGATCTTGTAAGATTTATTTTAAGATCTTACAAGATTTTTACTAAGATCTTTTAAGATCTTAGCAAGTTGGATACTGATTTTATTTCTCATAAGATCGTGTAAGATTCTCTTAAGATCTTACAAGATATTTTTTAAGATCTTAGAATGTTGAATATTGATTTCTTTGGATAAGATCTTGTAAGATCCTCTTAAGATCTTACAAGATTTTTACCAAGATTTTTTAAGATCTTAAGAGTTAAACAAGAGCTTATTAAGATCTTAATCTTAATAAGAATCTTACAAGATTCTTGTAAGATCTTACAAGATCTTAATAAGATTTCCACCTGGGAAAAGTCTGTCGCGCCAAATTACCCTAGAATTAAAGGAAAAAAAAGTACCAGTACTCCATCAGAAATATGAAGAAATTAAAAAGACAACAAGCAATTAAAATCTTGAAATGGGTTGCAGATGAAATACTCCATATATTTATCCTAGAGTTTTTAAAATGCAAACACCTTGATGTTAATGTTC
The DNA here is from genome assembly GCF_964205215.1 of Stylophora pistillata. NCBI lineage: Eukaryota > Metazoa > Cnidaria > Anthozoa > Scleractinia > Pocilloporidae > Stylophora > Stylophora pistillata. The sequence goes on from NC_142525.1 coordinate 10,294,461, forward strand.
CTAACTTTGTACAGTTCTGCCCAGATGATCATGAAATATTTCTTTTCAGCATTTTCTGATTTTCTGGCATACCAAACACGATGCACCGCTGAAACTATCTAATCTGAAAAACAGGTCCTTTCGTGAGAAATAGCTCCTTGCAGCGTAATGTTATCAGGCGGAATAATTTTCTTCTTTTAAGTCATGCATGCAGTTGGCAGACTTGTTCATGCAAGAGAGTTGATTCAGTAACATGCAAACTGTTATTTCTTTATTTACTCTCACTGTTATTCAACGACCGTTAACCAGAAAGAGAAATATTGTGGTAACTTCTTTTGAACTGATGATCCAAAGTTTACTGATATTAGGAAATGTCAACATTTGTGACTGCAGAATTTCTCCTTTATTAATTGTAAACTGCCGCCGGCAGTCTGGGAAAGTCCCCCGCACAGTGTTGTAAAGCGCATTAGAGCATTTACATGGAAATGTGCTATAGAAATCGATCTATATTGTTATTATTATTTTATTATTATTATTATTATTATTAATTGTCTGAATTGAGAAAAATTTTTTCGGACAATTGAAATTTAGTGAAAATACAACACTGCAGTTGAATAATGTACCTCCCGTTATCCACAAACCATTGCAAGAAAATTTCATAGGCATGTCAATATTACATAGCACAACACCACATTGTCATAAACACGTCGTCGTAAACATCACCACTGAATAAGCCCACGTGTTACATTTAATTTAAGTCTAGATATTTTTAGTCAAAAATAGCGTCGTCATCATGAAATACTGATATAAAACCGAATATCCTTATGAAAATCATCCCGGGCGGTCAGATAAACAATTGTTATTGAAGAGTCAAATCGCAAAATACACGTACGGTACGTGATTGTTTCTGAATTGTTGCGAGTGGTTTCATTATAATACAATAACACATGTAAATATAAACATTTTAAAGTCGATAACGCAAAATTTTTATACAAAAACACACATTTAAAATCACAGTTATCACACATCCCAAAGTAAACAAAATTTGATTTCATATTCACGTTTGTCGGTATCGATCAAGTCAAGATGGCCGCCAACTTACAAATTTATCGATATCGTTACGTTATCATCTGCGATGCACGGAGAGACGTTTACGTTTGCTGTCGAAAGCGCGCCTCTGGTTGACCACTAACTAAGGACTTACCCAAACTTGGCCAATCAAAATCGCTGTTACAAAACACAGCGGAGTGGCTCATGGTGGCGCAACTAAATCAGTCTCATATACTATTGTTTTTTTCAATGTTTTATTTTTCGGAAAATTGCAGGATGTTTAAAAGATTTTTTAAATGAAATGAATAACAAATCGATGGGCCGTTTTATTGCATACTTATGCGAATATTTTCGGCCATTTGTTAGTTTTTCAACGTAAACTATCGGACATTTACAAAAATAGTCGGCAAAATGCCTATGACCATGTGAATCACATAATAATAATTTATAATAATTCAACATTTATCTAGCGCAAACTATACAGATAATCAGTCGTGCTTTACAATCAGTTAAACACGAAGGCGCGCTATAAAAGGAGCCTTAGGTCCCACTGGACCATTTGTCAATCAATCGTCGTGTGATGTAGAACTCTTAGAGTCAAGTCAGCTGAAGCTATAGCTACTCCAAAACAGTAAACAGCGGGCGCATTCCTCAAAATTGTTTTATGTCTTCATCACAATACAAGAATCTTTTTTTTTTCCATTCTCCAATGGAATTTTTCTTTTTCCTTTCTCCAATGGAAACTGTCTTTATTTGTGGCGGTAAATTTGAGATCGAAGTAGGTGGTTCGCACGTTACCTCATGCCACCACGCTGGTGGAAGTAAACAATAGATATCTCATTAGCTCCTTTTGTTCGTCTACCAGCATTTAAATTTGACCCGCACACGTCAACGGTGAGTGACAAATGAGCCTAGGTCTTCCCAGGGAAGACTTCCTTATATAGCGCGCCTTCGTGTTTAAGGTGAGATCGGACGTCAGAATTCATCAGGCGCAATATGCAGCCACTTCAGTCCATGTATTGATCTCACCTTCCCTCCCCAATTCACCCTAGATTAGACACTGCACAAAGATAGACCACAGCACCGGGCACTACGTGCCCTACTCTTTTCGAAGAGTGTGTGGGTTCTTTAACGTCCCACAATTTTTATCACATATAAGGGCTTGTGAGACGGGACCTCCATTTATCGTCCCTATCCGAGAAGACGAGAAAGTCTAACCATTTGCAGATATTATTACAAAGACAGCACTTTCTTGTCAGTTATTTAAAGACCCTGAGTGTTGGTCTGGCCGGAGTCGAACTCTCAACCTCCCGCACAACAGTCCAGCGCTATACCAATTGAGCTAACCTCAATTGGTATAACACATCCATTTCTCGTTGCCATGTTCCCGCCAATTACATAGCTCCTTTTTCTGCCTTTAAAAGCACACACAACCCACAATTCCTCTATTCGTTCCGTCGAAGGGCTAACGCTCGAAACGTCAGCTTTTGTAATCGCAACGGTGGCCAATTTACTATTTCAACTTTGGTGATATATTCAAATTATAACACATCCTAATGGTAATCAGTGCTAATCATCTGTTCCATTGTAAACATTCGAGAAAGTTAGAATTCCATTTAGAGCACTGCTGTCATCATCTCTCAGGTTACTAATTGTTTGTTTCTTTAAATTCTGTTATTTAGAAATTGTGACATCATCCCTTTCTTAAGCGCTACTCCTTGATGGAAGAATATTCTATAATACGTAAGTAGACATCCAGCCTGCAAACATGATCCATGATGTCCCTAATTTTTGTTTAATCTCTGCACTTGGATCGCTGGTTCATTTTGCCACGTGTTTAAAGTTATACTCTTCGTTCTCTTGTGATAGAGAGTTAAGTAAGTCTTTGTATAGGTTCAGTAGAAAAAGCTGTGACAAAGGTCTACTATTTTAACCTTGTGGATCACGTTGAAGCCAATTCATTTTAAACGTCACTTTTCAAAATACAAAAAAAGCAGCTCTAAATTTGTGTGGCACTTAAGATTAATTTCAGGCAGGTCAAGATGAAATCACGAGTTTAAATAGGAGGACGCTCAATTAACTTCTAAGCCGCATTAGGAGACCTATAAATCTACCGTGACCTATAAATCTCATCTTACCAGCAGTTGCTGCTGAAACGGAAAGATCTTCCATTACAATATATTTCCCTTCAAGTTGTGCTCCTATGACAATAGCTAATAGTTTTTAAAAATCCCTTTGTATACGAACACTTGTTTAGATAAGAGTTGAGTGGTCATGTATCAGTTTTCACTGCGACGAACAATTAGAATATATTTTGTTTGTTCATCATGAGAATCACATGCGTTGAGATAAAACTGATGTCTTAGTCATTCTACCAATACCATATTAACCCTGAATTAACTTTGTACAGAACAGGGAAATAGCTTGATTGCTGAACATGTGATGAATGTTAATGTACAATTTAAAGCGTAAAATCATACCTGGATTTACAATTACTGATACTTTTTTTGACGTCTCCATCCGCATTTCCATCATCTGCTTTTCTGCTTTTATGATAACTTTCTGTCTAAACACAAGAAAAATGGTCAAGATGGCCAACTACCGAATGCCTAGGGTGATAGTTAAATTCATTATATAGCTGGCAGCGCCCGTGGGCAATATCAAGCGAGTCATGCGTTCTGATTGGCAACCCGAACGGGTGGGAAAAAGTACGTAGAGTGGAGTTGAAAGTTCGCAATTTCTCTCGGTGTCAGCGACGAAGTTGCAAAAAACGGTAGAGGACAGTCCGTTAAAACAAAGGAAATTAAACATAAACAACCCTCGTAGGTTTATTGTACTACAAACGTAGTCGGCTTTCTTTATCGGCTTAACAAGTCATTCCCGATTCTTTTCAAAGCGAAAGCTTTTTGCCATAGAAGACATCCTTCTTTGACCACGCTTGTTCTGTCAAGGTGGCTGGATATTAACCTGGTTTTTTTATTTTTTTTCGCGTTTTCATAGACCTCGACTTAGTCTCGGTCCATAAAAACGCAAAAATTAAAAAAGGATGATAGCCAGCCATCTTAACCGAACAAGCCTCATCTTGGTCAAAAATACATATATATCGCTTACAAACATAAATTAAAGTTCAGGTACTCTAGATACTGCTGACAAAAGTCCTAGGATGATGATCAGTAAAAGAGAAATTTCTTCAAGGAATTCAGGTACCCGGTCAAGCGGTTGTTCTTAGAAAATCAATTTCAAAATGTGCTGTAATTAATTTACCTGGATTCATTACAATGGACAGTATGACAGGTTTTACCCAGGTCACTTCCCAATCTCCGGCAGCGGTGACACCTTCTGTGTCTCTATAGTCAACAAAACTTTCTGTAACGAACACAGCCACAAAACAAAACACAGACGCAAGGAGTTAAACATTCAGCAACAGGAGTTTTTTTTTTTTTGTTTTTTTTTCTAATCTTGACCTGAACACCGCAGAAGAGAAACCGTCTTTGTAAGTCTTCGTCAAAATCGTCGTTTGATGCACGCAGTTGAGTACGATGTATCGCAACTCTCGGTAGAGTTTTCCGTAGGTAGGTATACATCGCAATCGGACATTATTTCAAGAGTATTTCAACGCTGACTCGCTAATATAAAATTAAGAGATTGGTAGGTGTCAACTGAGAGTTTTCAGTCTTCGTCACTTTTAAGACAAAATAGAAGCACTTTTGGGCCCGAAAAAATCGACTTTTAATTTTTTGGAAAATTTTAAGTTATCCTATCATAATTGGTTTGTACATACGATAAGCTAAATAAATACGAAAATCGCCACTTTAATGCAAAATAAAAAATTTCAAGAAAAAACTGAAAGATTGATAACGTCATTCAACGCCTTTAAATCCTTGTCTACCACCAAAAATAGAACAGATTTTTCAAACATCTTGTCCATGAAAATACTGATTCATCAAAATCAAATGTCGTAAACATCTTAAGAAAATTCTGCTTACCTGAATCACATCCCTACTGTTCAACTCGGAAAGGGAACAGCGCTACTTCACTCGTTAGTGTTCAGACAATTTCTCCCTTACATCTCCTTGCATTAAGTTTAAACTTAAACTTAAACTTTTTTCAGCTAGAATTTTATCTAATGCACCGTTCAAAAAGAAATAATTGAGAAGTGTCCTTCTTGACAACAGAGAGTAAATACTTTTAAGAATTCTGCAGCTTGTCAGGCCAAAAGAAATCCAAAGAGCATTTTTCTTACCTCTTTCTTTTTGTTTTCTCTCTCTTCTTCTTTGCATCTCGTTTTCCATTTTTTCTTCACTTTGAACTCAGCGGTCGTTAACGTAAGAGTAGATGATAGAACTTTCTCACTACATTTGGAAACTTCCTGGAAAAAAAATGCTTGTTCAGATTTGACCAAAAAAAAAAAAAAAAAATTATAAAATCCCCTACACAACTTTTTTAACTTCTTTTCCAAAGACACCACGGCTAAATTAAAGATTGCAAAGAATAGAACGAGAATGATCTTTCGAATACTCTAAAATGTTCAACGATGAACCGGCGCGAGAGTTTTAAAGAACGAATGCCAAATAATTTTACTGCGTCGTCATTCAGTGTTTTGCATCTATCAAAACAGCAGTCGATTATAGACTGAAAGTCGAATGAAACGACGATTGATAAAAAGTTTTTGAATTCTAGTAATCCTCAGCGTTGGAGAGAACTCAGAGAAGGCTCAACTTATCTCTTGTTCTCCTCTCCTTTCTCCACTCCTTTGTAGACGTAGTTCACTTTCTCTTTGTTGTTGACTCCAGTCTGCTTTCCCGAGCTCTTTGTCTTTCCTTCTCGAGTTGTCTTTCATTACCTATTCGCTTTTTCACATAAGCCTTTTCTTTTGCGTTCCTCTTCGCCTTCTCTCCGCCTTTGTTGTCCTTTTCCGCTCACTTTCGTGTTGCTCCCGACTCAGTCTGCGCCTGTTACTTCGTGCTCTCTTCCTTTGTAAGTCGATATGAAATTGAAGAGTAGTGAGAATTACTATCTACGACCTAGTCAGCACAATTTCTCGCTCAAGACGTGGGTTGCAATCTCATGGCTTGCGCTAGCTTCACTTCTACTGGCCAATGTTTAGCCCAATGTGTTTCGTATAGTGCACGCTTATGGTATTTCTAAGTTATACACGTAATTGCACATGCACCATACATTGCAGTTGGCTGCACATGCAAAAAATAGCACCTTGTACGTACGGTCGTGTGGGTGAACACTACGCCAAATTTTTCGGTTTTATGGGCTACTACCATTCTAGAGATATGAGGCCACGTTGCGCGCGCTGTGGGCTGCACTGTCCTCATTTTGTCAGGCATTGTGGCGCATTTTCTGGGCTGAAAGAGAGAATTTGGCGCGTTAAAATGTATTGTAAGCTGATGTTCTGAGCCGATGAAAGTTGAGAATGAAGCCATGGTACGATGAAAGTAGCCAATTAATATCCACAAGAGATATCAAGAAGCTATCGTTATGTTCAGGCAGTTCGGTTTTCTTGCAGCGTTGATGAAAAAAACAAAGCAAAATTGTAAACTGCATTGAAGTTTGACCAAAGTCCCCCGAAATTTGAGGCAAATTAACCCAGAATACCTGGGAGGAGAGTTAATAAAAATAATGTACTGTGTTAGCCATTCGCTATTGTAAAGCTTAAAAACAAAAAAAGCTTGACATCCTTCATAAAATATTGTTCAGCCGTACAGAAAGGTGCTTGTTCGCACATTCTTGATCGTCCGTTTCTTTGACGACGAGCTTTTGTAAATACACTGTATTAATTCTGTGGCTACTGGCAAAGTGCACGTAGGTTAAGACGCACTCAGTTCAACCAGTTATGCTTAACTTTCAGTTTTAGCCATTGTACACTTAATTTAAACCTAAATGAAAAGATTTATTATTTGATCGTCAGCTCAGCTTGATGGTGTGTTTTAGAAGTTAGTTCCTTTAAGCATCGATCCTGCCCACATTGTTTTCTTTTTGACCTTTTTGCTATCAAATTAACTGCACAGTAGCCTTTCGTGGGTTGTCGTCCCCTCGCATGTCAATGTTGTTGTCTGAGGTGGTTGGAGATTTTAAACTCAGAACAACTTTTTTGACCCAGATTTGATGAAATCGACGGTCTGCTATTTGAATCCTCGTCATCTTACTCTATTTTTCCCGAAATGCCTAAGCTGTTCTTCTTGTTGCATTGTCCGCTGTGAATTTCGTTTTCACTTATTTTTTTCTAACCATTTTCACTGCATTACCGCAGTAGGGTAGGATTAGAACGGAACATATGCGAACCATGCGAGTAGTCCACCCAGTAAATCCCACCCATCCCACCCCAGGGGAGGACATTCATCACATATAGTAATCTCGTGCGTGGGAAATTAACCTCTCTTAGCCAGAACCCTGTGGGAGATGGGACCTTCATTTATTCGTCCCTATCCGAGAAGACTAGAATATCTAACCATTTCTTGATGTTATAGCAAGGTAGCATAATTTTAATTATTTTACAACCTTGAGTGTTGGTCCGGCCGGGTTTGAACCCTCGACCTCCTGCACAACAGTCCAGTGCTCTATCCATTGAGCTAACCGGGAGACGATTCAGGAACAATAGCAAAACTGGACGCTCGAGGAGCTTTCATTCGGGCTTCTTTATAGCCATGGCATTCACACCAAACATGAGTACAATTATGACATGCTTGTAAATTTGTGCAATCGAATTCAATTGCGCGAGCGTGCTTCAATTTGCCATTAATTGTGCACGCTCGTGACCTCAGCAAACAATTCACTCGCGAAAGAGTTTTTTTCTCGCGAGTGAATTTAGCATTTTTCATTAAAAAACGGAAAAAACTTCCGAAAAAAGTTAAAATAGACATGGCAACCAGCGAACAAGCCGATGACGATCTGCCTACTTTTTCTTTAGGAATGGATTTTTAACTCCCGAGAAAAAATTCAGAGAAAGGGAAAGCAAAACAGTCAACGGTTCCATCTTGTTTCGCAACTCCAACTTCATTTCCACGCATGAATTCGCCAGTCAGTTTTTGACCAATCGGAGACAAGATTATTGAACCATAGCGAAACACTTTTCCGAAACAAAATAAACAACGCATTGAAGCGTAGGAGAGCGAATTTCTGCCCTTTCTACATAAACTTCAGCATTGAAAATATCATAAAACAATTGGTTTATGTGTCAGCTGTGCGTTCATCGAGACTTGAAGCACTTGGGAAGTTTGGAGAGCACTCAAGAAACTAGAGTTGCTCGAGGCTGCGCCTCGAGCAACTCTCAGGGATCTTTCGTAAATAGTGATTATGTACGAGATACCAAATTGTACTTTACAAGTATTGAACCCAATAAAAACCAGTAACAGAAACAGGATATTTAACGGAAGAGCTAAGCTTATATATCTAACCGTACTATTTCAGTTGCTTCTGTCATTATCCTTATCCAATTCACTCTTGTCAGCGCCACCTTCGAGGTTGTGTTCACGAACGTTCTTGATTTTTTCAGGAAGTGAGGTGTTCGTCTCAGCATCATAGTTTGTTTTTAAATCGGCCGTCACAGTTTTGCCAGTATTTTCGTAGTTTGAACTCACATATGGCTCATTTGTTATCTCGTGAGAACTAGTATGAACTTTTCGCATTTGGCTAGCTTTCAAGCAATCAAGTTCGTGGACCGGCCCATTCCGAAAACACTCGACATCATTTTGCGTGGGCCTACCACGAACGGCGTGTGTGTTTGCATGTGGGATGAGCTGATAAGACAGGAATCTTTACAAAGCGGTCTTCACAAAACACAGCATTCTGTAAATTACGTTGTTTACGAAGAGCGAGCTCACAATAATACAAATTGTCCCACTCTTATACCCATTTTCCGCGGTTTACGCAAGGAACGCGTGGGACCATGACTCCCCTTTTGGCGACCAAAACGGCTTGCATTTTCAGACACGGGCTTTCCTGCTGAAGCCCGAGTAATAATATCAGAGGCTTGCCTCACGAAAATTTGCTTCTTCCCAATTTCATTAAATTTGCAAATTAATACAACTTATTTTGTGCGTCACTTATCATAATTTTTTATGCTCCTTTTAGGTACTGCTACCATATGCATTGATGGAGTGTAGCGCGTGGTGCAAAGTGGCTATTAAAACACAGACCCCTGTTGGAGGATTTCAGTGTATTCTTTTTGCCTTGTCTTCTATCGGCATTTTCACCTCTCTACAATTCTATCATGTTAATGATAGATTTAATTTCAGCTGCAATCCTAAACTCAATGATTATTTCAATCAAATTTGCTACGACAACTATATTTCCACAGTTAGCAAATTTGGCTTAATACCACTGACTGTTTTTTCCATAACCATCGGTGTTTTGAGTGTATGTTGGCTCGCCTTCGCAATTTATGGTACTGTGACCCTTCGAAAAATCAAAGAATATCAAAGTACTGAGGAGGACAATGAAAAAGAGAAACAGAAATTTCTTTGCATTTACTGTATCCATGTATTCTTTCGAATAATTTTCCTAATTGTCATGCTTTGGCTGTTCTGCAGTTGCCAGACAATTTATCTACCTTCAGTGTCCAAATGCAACATTCCCAACACCTCTCAGACCAGCATTCAAAGCTCAATCAGGAGTGCTCTCAACAAAACAAAATTCACACTGCAATGTAGAGATGGTCTTTACAAGGGAAAATCTCGTCTCAATGTCGTTGTTGTTGTAATCCATGCCTTCTTTATAGTGTGTAGCATAGTGGAAGTAGTGCATTTGGGGTGTACAAAAGACAAAATTCTGGAAAGGGTGCTTGGAGATATTGATAGAGATGTTGATGGAGATATTGATCGACAGAACCGTGGACAAAAAATGAAACTGCTACGTAAGTAACCAATATTTACTTACTCACTACCCATAGAAACATGGTAAAAACACTGGTGTATAAATGTTAATATGTTAGTCAGCTTTATTGTGCCACTCGGCTCATGATTAGGAACTGAAACCTGGCATGAGAATAACGACAGCTCAAAAATTCCTGGAACAACAGCGGGGAAGTAATGTTTGCCAGTTTTTGTGGCCGCTGCCTCCTACGGAGGCGAAGCCATAAAGTTGTCGTGTTGAGTGAGTGCAGCAATAGAGTACGAACGACCTCTTAGTTCACAGCGAAGTCTGCCGAGTTTTACTAAATATTCCCCGCTCTCGGCTTTGTTTCGGGACATCTTCCGTCGTTCAACGCTTGCTGACGATTTCTTCGGATTCCTGCGGACGTTACTCGGAAGTAGTGGGTGATCATACGGTTTCCCGATGCTACGTATTGTTTGTTTCGGACTACTTTTAAAAAAGATAAACATCTCACATTCAATTATTTTAGGATAGCGTTTGAAAAAACAAAGCTTTCACTTGCAGACATGTGTTAAAAGGTGTGATCGGCACATCGAGCAAACTTGAAGGAAAAATTTTTGTTTTGAAGAGTGAGTATTTGACCGTTCGTATCAGCGAATTATGCCCAGTAAATCCGGAAATAAAACTTTTTCAGTTCTTGCCGTAACAACACAGAAGATGATAAACATTTCAGATAATTTCACATTAGCGTCGAAATTGGAATTCCTGAATAGGTTTGATCTGCACATCGTAGAAAGCTTAAAGAAAGTTTTTCTCTTTTCCAAAAGAGAACACTTTACCATTTGAATCAGCGAAAAATGCTCAAAAGAGCCGCTAAATTGTCGAAGCGAGAAAGGTCCGAGATACGATACCTTGAGTTTTACAGTAACCCTATGGAAGGGCGGAATGCCGGTGGAATAACTCACAACGCGGACCACCTCATCGTCTGGAACAAAAGTCTCACAAAAATGGAATTGCAATGAAACAAGAACATAATTCAATTAACTGGCAAAATCAAGGTTAAAATTATTATTATGTTAATATGATTATTTGTTACTATTGGTGGTTCTGTCAATTGGTCACTACATTCTTGAATAGTCTTTCCCTTGCGGAACAAGCCTGACTCATAAGTATGTGTGATGCGGCAGCAATAGGTATGTGCAGTCTTAACTCCCCACCTTTTATATAATTACCCAGATGTACTCACGGAATTGGCGCGAAATGAAGTTTCATTCGCGAGCTGTTCGAAGAAGTCGAGAGCCAATCAAATAGCGCGTATCACACGGTTAAATTATATTTTCAAGGTAATATGGCCATGAATCTTCTTAAACCTCGTCCCTGTGGGCCCAAACAACGGTAAAAAAGATAACGACAGGCGTTTGCCAACGTTCCATGGACCCATTGTATGGCTTTTGTTAAAATATTAACAGAGTTATACAAATATACTCACAGGTTCCTCCCACAAGTTCTCAGGTCCAATCAGACTTTGAAAATGGTAGAGATCTTTTTGGAGGTACCTTTTTACAAGCTCTCAGTCTTTGCTGAAATAGGTTTAGACCTCAAAAAGTCCATAGGGCTCTCGATTTTCCAACTAATCAGTTAAAGTTAATTACTTCTTTTAGGTGTGCCTGAGAAACCAAAGATCACAACTGATGGTCAGCATGAAGTTGATGTGCCGTTTATCATAAACTGGTCAGCACCACAGAGCAACAGCAGTAACGATATTAAATATCGCCTCGAATGGAGGAAGAAATCCACCGCAGGATCTGTAGAACCGCGGGTTTCACGGGAAGATATTGTTGAAACTCACTTCAATATTGCTGAGCTTGACTATAACTCGGAGTATGAAGTGAAACTGTTTGCTGTCAACATACACGGAGAAAGTGAGCCAGATATCAGAACATTTAAGACAAAGATTGGTATGTACCTTTGTCAAATATGTTTGTCTTACGCCTTTTGGTGAATGTCTTGAAATGTCATCCAAATGTTTCCTCGTCGTCACCTTTCAACTAACAGTCGTTCAATAATATTTTTACTGCAACATGATGATGGTGTGTTTACAGGGTTTTCTCCTTCTTTCATGCGATGAGAAACCTTATTAGTTTTCTGCTTCGGAACGATATAAGTTGGCAAGCATTGAATATGATAGCAATTTTAAGATGCGAGGCAGTGAATTGAACGAGTTTTTTTTTATCTCAAGAAAGCGCAAGGTTATTTTCGTCCACAAAATGGCCACTGACCGACCTAAGTGACATTGTTTACATATGATAATTTAGTTTAATCAATCAGCCAAAAACCTCATCTATACCCACAGTTCTTGTTTCACATCAGATCGTGAACAATCGAAGTAATTCTCAGTGTTGCAAACTCTTACTTTTGCTCTACACTACAATAAGAAACTCAAAACCCTCTTTGACAGGATTGTGTATGGTAAGGGGAAAAGCAAATTCCCCGCACCGAACGCGGTGACCGGCGATTGATTCAAACGAACTCGGTAACATTTTCTGAGTTTAGTGGCTCCCAGACACTTTCACCGAGTCGTCAATCTATTAGTACCCCTACACTTCCTTGGATGAAGTGGAAAACTTAATGAAAAGTTGGTTACTCTCTTAGGGTTCTCATAAAAAATGTAGCAAAATGAAACAGATTCTCTCTATTTTTTTTTTTTCACTATCAACGAGTTTGGTTTGGTTGTAAATTTTACTGACTGTTCACATTTAAAGGTTTTTGTTGATTTCTTTTATTTGGTTACCCTTTTTCACCGAGTCGTCAATCTATTAGTACCCCTACACTTCCTTGGATGAAGTGGAAAACTTAATGAAAAGTTGGTTACTCTCTTAGGGTTCTCATAAAAAATGTAGCAAAATGAAACAGATTCTCTCTATTTTTTTTTTTCACTATCAACGAGTTTGGTTTGGTTGTAAATTTTACTGACTGTTCACATTTAAAGGTTTTTGTTGATTTCTTTTATTTGGTTACCCTTTTAAAATACGAGCCTCTGCAGGCCTAACTGTGATCATTTTAAACATTAAAAAAAAACTTCACATCATTGAATTTTGAATCGCAGATTGGATCAATTTTACGCCTTTGCGTTGACTAAAACAACTTATATCCATAAACCCAGAGATAATGTTACCTTGAATCAATGATTCACACACCATTAGTGTGTGATCCTTCCCAGTAGAGGGCCACATATCCGACCAATGCCGAGATGGTTTTTTTCTTGACTATTCTTCGCATGGTTTTACTAGAATATGTTTGTCTTACGTTTTGGTGAATATCTTGAATTAGTATATACTAAAACAGTGGATAGCGTTGAAGGCGCGCTGTGATTGGCTAGTCAAACTCTGAATATCCTATGCTATTTACCTCCGAGCAACTCGGCAAAAAAATGGCGTCCCTTTTTGCATCCGTGACAATCGAAAAAATCACTCAAATTAACGACGAAGCAGTCCCTGAAAACACAAAGGAAGCGACTAAATTTGCTTTGGCCGTGTTTAAAGGTAATGGTTTAAAATTTTAACCCAGAGTTCATCGATAAAAACCAATGAGAAAGGTTTTGTTTATAAATGCAAATTAATCTTGCGCGGCTTGTTGTTTCAGTCCTTTCCGCGCGGGAAAATGTTGGAATGTATGAATTAAAATCAATTTTTGGTGGTGTTTATTATCTCACTGTTTTAGTATATACTAAAACAACTATTCACCTCAGTGTCGGTGGTTAGCGGTGGATATTTACCTCGCCGCTTCGCGGCTCGGTAAATATCCACCACTAACCACCTCCACTTCGGTGAATAGTTGTTAAATGTCATCCAAATCTTTCCTCAACGTCACGTTTCGACTAACAGTCACTTTGTAATATTTCCACTGTAACATGATGATCATATGTTTACAGGATTTTCTCCCTGTTTCATCCGAAAAGAAACCTTAATAGTTTTCTGCTTCCGAACGAATGCGTTGGCAAGCATTAATGTGATCGCAATTTGAGACACAAGGCAATGAATTCAACAAGTTTTCCTTTAAGCCACAAAAAATTTAACAAAATGAAAGAGTTTCTCCCCAATTCCTTTTTTCACTATCCACCAGTTTGGTTCGGTTGCAAATTTTACCGACAGTTCTCATTTAAAAGTCGTTTTTGTTGATTTCTTTTATTTGGTTACCTTTTTAAAATACGAGCGTCTGCAGACGCAACTGTGATCATTTTAAACAACATAAAAAAAACTTCATTTCTGTGGATTTTGAATCGTAGATTGGTCTCAATTTTACGCGTTTGCGTGGACTAAAACAACTTATATATACAAGCCCAGAGAGGATATTACCTTGGATCAATGATTCACACACCATTAGTGTGTGATCCTACCCAGTACAGGGCCACGTATTCGACCACTCTTCGCGTGGTTTTACTAGGAGTTGAGCTACTTTGTACGAGAGAGCAAACTCCTTAGAACTGGTCTTTTATCGACGTTGCTTTCTGAAGAATTGGAATGAGAAAATAGACAGGACAGAAATTTATGGAACAACGGCGGGGAAGTCATGTTTGCTAGTATTCTTATATATATACCAATATTTACACAAGGAAAAGGCGCGAAAGAAAGTTTCATTCGCAAGCTGTTCGAAGAAGCCGATAGTCAATGAGATGGTGCGTACCACATAGTCAAATTTCATTTTCAATTTGATATGGCTATGAATCTCCTTTAACATCATCACTTTGGGCCCAAATGATGGTAAAAATGATCACGACTGGCGTTTGCCAATGTTCCACGGACCCAATGTATGGTTTTTGCTGACAGCCGTTTAACATGAACTCATAGGTTCCTCCCACAAGGTCCCAGTTACCCTCCGAACTTTTAGACGGTACAAAATCTTTTTGGGGGTTACTTTTTTCAAGCTCTCATGATTGGAATAGATTCAGGCTTCAAAAAATCTGCAGAGTCTATCAAATTTCCCCGCTAATCAGTTAACGTTAATTTTTTCCTTTAGGTGTGCCTGAGAAACCAAAGATCACAACTGATTGTCAGCATGAAGTTAATGTGACGTTTGTCATAAACTGGTCAGCACCACAGAGCAACATCAGTAACGATATTAGCTATCGCCTCGAATGGAGGAAGAAATCCACCGCAGGATCCATGGAACCGGCGCGGATTTCACGGGAAGATATTGTTGAAACTCACTTCAATATTGCTGACCTTGATTATAACTCAGAATATGAAGTGAAACTGTTTGCTGTCAACATACACGGAGAGAGTGAGCCAGATATCAGAACATTTAAGACAAAGATTGGTATGTACCTTTGTCAAATGTATATGTCTTAAGTTCTGGTGAATGTCTTGAATGTCATCCAAATCTTTCCTCGTCGTCACGTTTCGATTAACAGTCGCTCAATATTTTCACTGTAACATGGTGATCGTATGTTTGCAGGGTTTTTCTCCTTCTTTCATATGACGAGAAACCTCATTAGTTTTCTGCTTCGGAACGATATCCGTTTGCAAGCATTGAATATGATAGAGATGCAAGGCAGTGAATTCAACAGGGTTTCTTTTATCTCTGGAAAGTACAGGGTTATTTTCGTTCGTTAAATTGCTACTGACCGTCCTAGTCGGCATTGTTTACAGATGATAATTTAGTTTAATCAATCAGCCAAAAACTTCATCTGTACCCACAGCCCTTGTTTCACATTAGATCGTAACCAATCGAAGCAATTCCAGTGTTGTGAGCTCCTATTTTTGCTTTGCACTGCTAGAAGGAACTCGGCAAAACCCTCTCCACTTTGATAGGACTGTGCATGTTGAGGGGAAAAGTAAGTTCCCAGCACCAAACCCAGTGACCGATTGATTCAAACGCCGGAACTCAGTAACACTTTCTGAGTTTAGTGGCTCCCAGACACTTTCAATGAAACGTCAATCTATTAGTAGCTCTACTCTTCCTTGGATAAAGAAGTGCAAAACTTAATGAAAAGGTGGTTACTCATTTATGGTGGCTCTCATAAAAAAATGTAGCAAAATGAAACAGTTATTCTTTAATTTTTTTTCGCTATCTACGAGTTTGGCTTGGTCGTAAATTTTAGTGACTGTTCTCATTTAGAGGTTGTTTTTGCCTGTTGATTTTTATTTGGTTACTGTTCTAAAATACGAGCCTCTGCAGACATTACTGTGATAATTTTAAACAACATAAAAAAACTTCGCATCAGTGGATTTTGAATCACAGATTAGACTCAGTTTTACGCCTTTGCGTTGACTAATAGAACCTGTTTCCATAAACGCAGAGATATTACCTTGTATCAATGATTTTCTAACTTATATGTACCAACATCTTCTAAAGAAATACATATTATTAACCAGGTGAGAAGTCCGTATTTGAAAAAGGTGTGCCTAAGGTCTTGGATGCCGCCCAAGACATATTGATATGAGAAAGAGTGGGAGAATTTTAAATAAATTGTCTATTGGCTGAAGGTGGTGACCGAAACCCTAGCGTAGAAATGCTACCCAGCCGGCAAAACAAAATATATGTATGAAAAATTGCAACGAAGTTAAGGATGCGCTAGATGACCCAACACACAACGGGTAGGATACCGCCCGCTTGAGCTGGCTTGATAAGAGAATACTGTCCGCTCTCGGAACCAATCAAGTTGCAGGATTTTTAGAATAACGCCCGCTCACGTATCCAGAAAAAAAGATAATAGGCAGTTACCATGGGCATGTAGGAATGCGAAATAAGCGTTACCTTGCTCCTTTACAAGAATCAAGAGCACGCTTTTAAAAGGATATGATTGATGCCTTTGAAGCTCATTGTTAAAAAAGGAAAAGGAAACGAAAGAACACTATCAGTTTTTCACAAGAGTGCAAGGTGGGGGAGGACCGCGCGACAAATTTAGTACTGACTTTAAGACTTCAGCACCTTGGTTTTTTTTTTTTTTTTTTTTTTGACATCCTACGGGATCCTGCTAGTCTGAGAATGTTAACTTAGGTCCAAGTTTTTTTCAGGGTCAAGTTGCTCGCGCGTCCTCGAACTTTGTTGTTTTGCAAGACGAAGTGAAGAGTCACGAAAAGCTCGGAAAATTCAATATTAAAAAGGTGTACATCTGCGAACTGTTTTTTCGTTCCATGATGGGCCGAGGAATTGCGAAATTACGTTATAATGATTGAAGGCATTCCGAAAGGTACGGAAAATTTAAAGAAAATCTCCAATTTACATTTCATGGCAAAGAGTGCTATTCATGACATTTCAACTTCCATCAAGTTTGGGTCGATGGTTCCTTGATGTACAATCCTCTAGCCCCTTCCCCCTCGGCATACCTTACAAGTTTTCATTAAAAAAGCGATAGTTTAATTCTGAGGGTTTTCCTCAGAACTAAGAATTAAATATAAAAATCGCAGACATGCTCAAATCTGATGTGCAAATTTGTAAGGCTTTCCAGAGAATCGGGTGCCAACTAAAGCTATTAACGAATTTTAAAGGA
Source organism: Stylophora pistillata (assembly GCF_964205215.1). Classification (NCBI taxonomy): domain Eukaryota; kingdom Metazoa; phylum Cnidaria; class Anthozoa; order Scleractinia; family Pocilloporidae; genus Stylophora; species Stylophora pistillata. Next base: position 10,311,805 of record NC_142525.1, read on the forward strand.
AAAGTTTCGAGCAAAATCTCTGGAAAAACTAGCTGTTTCGAAGTAAAAAAAGCGAACCGATTTCCTGTCGAACTCTGCTTCTTGACAAATGACAACAAAGATCGACGACGCACAACAGTTGGCCCCCTGAGGCACCTGGCACTGGGTTGACTAATACCAACGATCATTTGGACGTCAGTATTAGCAAACCTGTCGAATACGAAACTCAAAGGTTAGGAAGATTGAAAGTGGCTGAATTAGTTTTGGATGAGTGTCTTAAAGCTTGTTTCCATCTGAAAACCAGAAACAAGAAGCTGTGGTGTAAATGTGCTCATGAAATTGCATGTACCTTTCGTAAATCTTCAGATTCGGTGGAAAAGATGAGAGACAACTTCAAAGAAACAACTGAGGGGATAGAGATTGAAATTAAAGAGTTGAAAGAGAAGCTAAATAGCTTGAAAACAACAGTGGAGAAAACCACACGTGAAGGTTGGTGGCTAGATTGAGCTACTCACAGAAGAACTGAATTAACAATAGCGATACCGTTCACTTGGGTTCATAGCATCTTTTTAATTTGACCAAAGTATTTGCTGGATGTCAGCAAATGTAGTATATTTTGGTAATATATTGTTGATAATATAGTGATGTAAGGCCACACCTTGACCAGCACCTGCACTGAAGGACACAAGGTAATATGTGGGATGAATAGAATGGCACGGAATGTGAGATTTTAGTCCCTACCTTCCCCTCAAATTGGATAGTTTTCTAAGTTGTCTAATTTTAGTTTTATCTTTGTTAAGGACATAATGAATTTAACTTCCTCGAACGTGAGAGTTGACCTGCATACTGCTTTCTCAATCTCATTAATTATTCATAAGCTGATCATCCAACCAATTCACACTAATTTCGTCAAGTGCATGTGGTTTGAAAACCCGGTAAAACACTGGAATGACGCGCTATCCCTGAAATTAATATAACATCAAACCTTTGAGTTTCATAAAGCATCAAACTCTAGTGAACTCATTTCTCAATATGAATAACAGCAACAAACTTGACGACAACATGGGAAAAACTCGTGAATATTTTCACTTTCTTTCATTTCTGAGGTGCGATTGAGAAGCTACCATAAAAGCTCCTGCATTGGGTTTCGTCAGGATTTCAAAACACTCGAAAACAATAATAAAAGCACTCGGGCTACGGTCTCGTGCTTTCATCAGTTTCATTGTGTTTGGAAACCTAGATGAAACCCTCGCGCTCAGTTTTGAAATAGTTCGTATATCCTTCTTCTGCTCCTATTGTAGACTGAGTATTTCATTGTACACGGGGAAATATCTGAATGTGTGTCGTCCGAGTGAATTGATCTGGATGAGGTGTATGTGGTTATTTTACATTTCCCAAGTAAAAAACTGAACGAAACCTCCTTCTTCATTGCAGACGGGCCACTGGTTTTCTCCAGCGTTTTTCTCTGTTTCATGATGAAACTGACCATGTAACATAGAAGGCGAAAGAGCGTTCGTTTGTTTTCGTTGATTAGTTCATCCAGTCTCGCTTTTTACGGACGTAAAATCTATTTAAGACTGTCAGCTCCATTGATATCCATATTTATTTCACGAGTAAATTACTTTACGAGAGAGTTTAAATGTCACACCGCTTGTAAGGAAAAAAAAAAGGGAAGGGGAAAGGATCTAACGTTATTTAGTTAACCTACATTTTTATGAATGAAGTGACTCGGATCACTCAGACTAATTGTTCTAGTCCTATTCTTTCGTCAGATACCATGAAAGGGTCTCATGAGAAAATGTTAGGCGAAATTGCAAAGATGGAGAATGAACTGAGAGAGGTGAAGGAAAAGCTGTGTACTTTGACAGCCTCGGTAGGAGAAAGCAAGAAAGAAGGTCCGTTCAATTATTGCATTTGACAGAACACAGTCCTAATGCTTTATGAACTGAGAGTTTAGGGCAAACACGAAGCATACGCCAAGCTGTGCGCAGCACCGAAAAGCACGTGCATACGTAATGGTTTCATTTCTCGATCATCGCTCTAATAGTTAAGTTCTGAAGTAGTAGCGCTACGCAATTTTCTGGCCGTGAAGTCAAGAAAACTACGATCTAAGCATGATAAATTCTACTGCGTGGGTTTCATACACGTAAGTTACGGTTTTTTACTTCTAACAGCTTTTTTTTTTGCTTTTCCGATTTCTCCAAAATTTTAGCTTTTGTATAGTTACGCGTTACACTCAGGTGTCAATGGGTGAAAGCAATCTTTTGGTACCTATCTTTTACTGACTGTATAAGGAGCTTGGATCTCCCTCGAGTTAATAGCAGACACGTACAATCACGCCAGAATCTACAGTCAACTGTGAACTCAAATGCACTCGATAAGCCGTGCTTACTTCTAGTAAAGTAAAAGTTTTTCTGCTCATTGTTGCGTCGTCATTTGACAGATATTTAACGTGTCCTGTACCTTACATATAAATCATCTTTTCTTAGGGAAAGTAATTTTTCAAATTTCTGAACTAGTCTCGGCAGTGTGCTTTGGTTTCCTTCAAGAAATTAGTGCGGTGCGCAGGTGACAACTGGTCCTCACAATTGCATTACAATTGCCGTTCTAAAGTTGCATTGTTTCTACTTTAATTCCTTTAATTACTTTAATCAGGCTCTGATCCATACCTGTTTCCACCGTTTTACGGAAATCGGTCAGAATTTTCATAATAAAAAATTTATATGTATATATTTTTAATAAAAGAAAACTACAAGTTGCAGCAAATATATTGTCTGTCCGACTCAAGAAGCCACGAAAAGGCACTTTAGGTAGTTAGAATTAAAAACATTTTCCGGGGGACCATGCCCCCGGGCCCACCTAGGAGCTTACGTCTTCGGCGCTCGTTTTGCAGTAAATCGGTGAAAATTTTTCCTAGATCTGCGCCTGTTAATACTAGGGGTAGGGTATGGAAGCCACTGTTTACTGAATACCTTCCGACTAGGAGCGGCAAACTGTCTTTCGCAAGACATTGCATAACATTTTCCTTTATATTTCACCCGTGATAACCCTGGAAACATAGTTGATAAAGCCATTTTCGTCTGTTTTCGGCCATAAAACGAGGGCTTCTTTTAACTTTAACATTTGTCTCCAATCATACGGAAAAATCCAAGATTCAATGAAAGAAACACTTATGAGACTGGAGAACGAAATGAAAGAGATGAAGGAAAAGCTGGGTTCCCTGATAGCTTCAAAAGAAGAGAGCATGGATCTAGGTAAGTCGTCCGGAAGATCTAGAGAGTACAGTTTAAAGGTTACACATTGCTACTAAGTTCAGGTCGATGTTAGAAACTAACAGTATAGATTCCACTGAATTTTAATCAAACATCTTTTGATCGTTACCCACTTTGAAAGAAATTCAGTCCTTTTAATTCATAGATCAGGTTTTTCATCATCAAAACTGAGGTGGTGTACGGCCTTCGACGACGGTGCATTCTGGGTCAGATGGCTTCGCGCTCATTTCTATATGAACTCCGGGCGAGTAAGGTCGGCATGAATTCCTGGTATTACCCTGGTATTTATGATAACGTTTAAGTGGGTATCGATACAGAGAACAGGCGTGGAAATTAAACAATCAGGCTTTCGGAGAGGTATCCTCAACTGGCTTAGCATAAGCCTTCCAGAAAACTTTATAATGAATAATCGGCCAACGTTCCCAGTGCAGGGCCACAAATTTAACCAATGTTGACGTTTCTTCTCACGACCATTCTTCTCATGGTTTTACTAGAAGTTGAACCACTTGCACGAGAGAGCAAACTCCTTCGAGCTGGTCTTTTATCGAAGTTGGTTGGCTTTCATCGTTTCCGCTGGTGCGGGACAGACTGGGATAAACAAAAAGTTTATCCCAGTTAGAACACTTTTTCCTCAGAAGTTTGAAGATAACTGCCATTTTGTCCAGTTTTCTTTGTATCAGCGACAAGAACACTTTGAATTGAAGATTCTTATTTTTACAACTTTCATGGTTAGAAAAACGCTGTCAAACTTAGTTCAGCGCTTCGTCCTTGTTGACCTGTTTGACCTTTTGTGAAAATAGTTTCTGATACTCCTAATGGTTGAAATGAGGTGAACTGTCGTGTGGTTGAATGTCAAAATAGATACTAAAATTCAAAAGGAAAACTTGTATGCCTCTACAAGCCACGGGATAGTGAAATATTAAAGAAAAGTTTGCCAGTAAAAATAACGCGCGAGGGCGTTTTTGTCAAACCCTGCAAAACCGTCGTCAGAACTGCCAAAACGAAAGCTTCCAGCGAGATATGCAGGTGTATAATTTTTCCTTGTTAACCCTCCCTTCGAACTGAAAGCTTTGCTTACCTTTTCCATATTTAACACAAATCTCAGTTATTTATTCTATGAATTTTTCAAACCCTTTTATTGTAGGCGAATAAATTGAAGCTCGAAATGGTGGTACACAGTGGTAAATTCTCAGTCGCCACCATTGACCCAAGCCGATTTTCAACATCGTGCCCCAGTGTATAAGTACATCTTGTGTTTCCTAAGTCTGTTATGAGTTCACTGGGTAAATTTTCTTTACCCCACCAGTCGCATTCTCCTGCGAAAAAAGGCTTATGACATTTAATGCATTGCCGGCAAATAAACAAGACAGACACATTTGCGACAAGTACAAATTATCCTTCGTTACGCAGGCGCCCATATTTCGCTATATCATATCGATTGGACATGATAAAAACAATATGAAAATATTTAGTGTCATTCAATCAACTACTTGACGTAATTATGCAGTGCTTCTGCTTTCAAAAGAAATCGAAAGTTTCATTTTAGCTTCAATTACAGTGAGGTAATTTCTAATGTAAACACTGTATGGCAGAGGCGACTTTCTGGCGCGCGTCAAAAATAACAAAGCTCTACTTTCCACAAGTCGCGACATTTCAAACATTTCAGAATGAAAAATATTGCGTTGAAGCTAATTATAAGCAATAAAGATAAAAGCGCCATTGGAAATTAAAGGTGAATGCTGAAACAAACAAAATTTGTTTCGTAGCAATTAACTTCTACCTTTTGTCTACGTTAATATTGGCAACCAAATGTTTCTAATCAATTTTGTCGGTGTTTACGCATACGAAGAATGATCTTCAAGTCTATCATTTCTTTTCCTTTCTTCTTTTCTCCCTCGCCGCTGTTTTTCTTGTTTACATCCACTTCAGCAGGGATATAATTTACCATGCTTGACTATTGCTACGTCATAGTTTCGTCATAATTTCGCCATAACCAAGGTGGCGGATTTCAATTTGAAAATGCCGATTTTTGGAACGTAATTGTTCGCTACTAAAACGCTTTTAGCTCAAATGAATGGCCAGTTAGGACAGTGCAAGCAAGGAACTATTGATTTAAGTAAACTTTTCTAGACCGTACCTTCCCTTTAACTGGGGTGTTCCCGGTACTGCCAAAACGCGTTCTTTTGCTCATTGCCACTATTGTAAATTTGGGGATAAACAATTTTTTCAGTCAAATCTGTCACAGTTTCTCCGCTACTGTGAGGCTATCTTACCGACTTCGCGGGAGCTAACAATCACAGCACCAAATTAGTAAAGCAAATAACCGTCAATTTCAAACGCAGTTTTCGGAGTAATAGCAAAAGGTGTGCTGAGGTACGATACATTCACTGATTAGTCCTATTTGTAGCGAGTAATTAGGTGTACTTTTTTGTCAAATGGAAGCAAGAAATAGTGAAAAAAATAGAGAATGGGGTGCAATTCACAGGGATTTGCACTCGGTAAAAAGGTCCTCCAATTCATATTAAAAAATGCAAAAACACAAATTGTATATTGTAAAAATGTCCTCCAATTCATATTGAAAAATGCAAAAATACAAATTGTATATTGCAAAAATACAAATTGTATATCAAAACATCAGTAGCCTCAAGTTATTGAGGAAGGGTTTATCTTCCAATTCCCAGTGTTTCTAGTCCGCATAGCTTGGCATTAGGTGATAAATGGACTTGGACTTTCCTCTTCGAAACGCCTCAACCAAATATAAGACCTCCTAGTTGGAAATGTTTGAAAATAATACACCGAAATGCCTCAACCTCATAGTAAGTCTGCCCTGTTGAAAACGTGCAAAAATAATGCACCGCGGTCGTAGTCCACACAGCACCTGGTCAATACTCAAACTCGAGAATGTTGGGCAAATCATATTATTGCCATGGGATAGACTGGGATCCAAAGTGCTGCAAAACCAAAAATGGTAATTCATTATTCTAGTAATTTCTTTGGCAAAGGTGTGGAAGTCATACAATCGATTTAAATTTCTAACCGAATTCCAGACAAATATTACAATTTTTCCGCTTTCTTCAATCTTTTCTTACTTACTTTTTTTACTTATTCTTAATTTTTTACTTACTGACTTTTATATATGTAGGAATTTTCGATCCAAGTGAATTAATCAACAGAATTCGCCAACTATACAAGAGTCGCGAGGGACGGCTTTCACCGTTTCCATGGTGTGAAGAGTTTCAGTTTTTTCTTGGCAACATTTTTACAAGGCTTAAAGTGGTCAGAAGAAACAAAACGGGAAGAAAAGTCAAAGACATGTTTGTTGACATGTCGTCAATACTGGACCCGTATGAAGGGTGTTCAGCGCCCAGAACTGCGTTGATTGAAGGGGAACCTGGTATGGGAAAAACCACGTACTGCAAAAAGTACGTCTACGACTGGGCCACGAAAGAGGAAGAACCTCAGGGCTGTGGCGCAACAGCATTCAAAGCAGTGCTATTACTAAATTGTCGAGACATACATTCTAATATTTGGGAAGCCATTGAGGATCAGCTTCTGCCCCGAGATATCGATGAAAAAGTCAAGCAAAATTTTTTTCAGTTTATTCACGAAAATCAGTCCAGCCTTTTATTGATACTGGATGGATTGGATGAGTTGCCTTCCAGCAAATTGCCAACTTTTTCGGAATGGATTGAAGGAAGGATACTCCCCGGATGCCACATAGTTGCAACAGCAAGACACGAAGCTGGAAAAGAGGTGAGAAAATGCTGTGACGCGCTCCTCGAAATCGTAGGATTCGCTGCAGAAGATGTTGACAAATATGTCATCAGATACTTCAAAGATAGTCCAAATTTAGCTACAAAGCTCTTGGAACGGATCAGGCGCGATAAAAACTTGAAAGAAATGGCAGTCAATCCTCTGAATACGACACTTCTTTGCCTTTTATGCGAAGAGTTTGATGGCACATTCCCTGAAAACAGAGCTCAACTATACTTGGATATGGTTGAATGTGTCTTGAGAAGATATCGAAAAAAGAAAGGACAAACAACGAATGTAGACCTAAAAAAACTTTACCAACCGCAATTGAATCACCTTGGGCTGGTAGCTTTGAATGGTTTATTTAATGACAAATTGGATTTTGATAAAAGAGAATTAGGAAACCTTGCAAAAGACTTGACTGAATTTGGATTTCTATCAGGGCAGCCTGGTGGCAGCAGATTGAGACAGAATATACATTATGCTTTCCTACATAAAAGTTTTCAAGAATTCTTTGCAGCATTCTTCATTTGTTCTAAGATTCAAGGGAAGGAAATCACTCCTGAAGAACTAGTTTCCGATGAAAGGTGTTTCAGTGAACCTTGTCCAGTACTTTTGTTTACATGCGGAATTTTATCCACGCAATGCAGTGAAGAAGTTGTGCCTCTTATAAACAGTCTAGCAAACCAAGTCAGCGAAAATGAAGGCATAGGTACAAATGTTGTACTAGCGGCCATCAACGAGTGTAAAGGAGAACAATGTTTTCCCTTACAGTTGGCAAAGTGGTTTGGATCTGGTTTGAATCTTACCGAACTGGATTTGTCTCGGAGTTTAATAGGCGATGCCTGTGCTACATTAATTGCTGAGGCAATCAAAGGCAACAAGACTCTGACCAATTTGAATTTGTCTGGCAATAGAATAACTAATGCCGATGCTACATCTATTGCTGAGGCAATCAAAGTCATCAAGACTCTGACTAATTTGGATTTGTCTGACAATCTTATCACTGATAGCGGAGCTACATCTATTGCTGAGGCAATAAAAGTCAACAATACTCTGACCAATTTGGATTTGTCTAGGAATCAGATTAGTGATGCAGGTGCTACATCTATTGTTGAGGCAATCAAAGTCTACAAGTCTCTTACCACTTTGAATTTGTCTTACAATCGTATCAGTGATGCTGGTGCTACGTCTATCGCTGAGGCAATCAAAGTAAAACAGACTCTGACCAATTTGGATTTGTCTAACAATCAGATTACAGATACCGCTGCTACATTTATTGCTGAGGCAATCAAAGTCAACAAGACTCTGACCAATTTGAATTTGTCTGGCAATCCTATCACAGATCGCGGTGCTACATCTATTGCCAAGGAAATCAAAGTCAACAAGACTCTGACCAATTTAAGTTTGTCTGGCAATCTTATCACTGATAGAGGTGCTACATCTATTGCTGAGGCAATAAAAGTGAATAAGACTCTGACCAATTTGGATTTGTCTAGGAATCAGATTAGTGATACCGGTGCTACATCTATTGTTGAGGCAATCAAAGTCTACAACTCTCTTACCGCTTTGAATTTGTCTTATAATCGTATCAGTGATGCCGGTGCTAAGTCTATCGTTGAGGCAACCAAAGTCAAAAAGACTCTGACCAATTTGGATTTGTCTAACAATCAGATTAGTGACACTGGTGCTACATCTATTGTTGAGGCAATCAAATTCTACAAGATTCTGACCAGTTTGAATTTGTCAGGCAATGAAATAACTGATGCCGGTGCTACATCTATTGCCGAGGCAATCAAAGTCAGCAAGACTCTGACCAATTTGGATTTGTCCAACAATCAGATTAGTGATAAAGGTGCTTCATCTATTACTCAGGCAATTAAAGTAAACGACACTCTGACCAAATTGAATCTTTCTGGCATTGAAATAACTAATGCCGGTGCTGCATCTATTGCTGAGGCAATCAAAAACAACAAAACTCTAACTAGTTTGTGTTTGGGTGACAATCGTATCACTGATGAGGGTTCTACATATATTGCTGAGGCAATCAAAGTCAACGTGAGTCTTACCTATTTGAATTTTTCTGGCTGTCGTATCACTGATGCTGGTGCTGCATCTCTTTTTGAGGCAGTAAAAGTCAACAAGACTATGATGGAGTTGAGTTTGCCCTAACTAATCAAAGTTAGCAAGACTCTTTCAATCCTATCGCTGACGCCGTTGCTACATCCATTGCGGAGGCAACCAATGTCAACAAGACGCTGACCAATTTGAATTTACTGGCAATAAAATAACTAATGCCCGTGCTACATCTATTGCTGAGGTAGTGAAAGTAAACAAGACCTTGACCAATTTGGATTTGTCTTACAATCAAATTAGTGATACAGGTACGACATTTATCGCCGAGGCAATCAAAGGCAACACGTCTCTGACCAATTTGAGTTTGCCTAACAATTATATCAGAGATGCCGGTGCTACATCTATTACTGAGGCAATTAAAGTCAACAAGATTCTGACCAATTTGAATTTGTCTTACAATTGTATGACTGAGCCGGTGCTACATCCATTGCTGAGGCAATCAAAGTCAACAAGAGTCTGACCAATATGAGTTCGTCTGGCAATCGTATCATTGATGACGGTACTACATCTTATGTGAGGCAATCATACAGTCAAAGTCAAGAATACTCGGACCCTTTTTAATTTGTCGGGCCATGAAATAATTTTTGGGGGTTGACACGATTAAAGTAAACTTGACTGACTAATGTGAATTTGTCTGGGAATGAATTAGTGATACTAGCTACATCTATCGGCTAAGACAACCAAAGGCAACAACACTGACCAATTTGAATTTGTCTCGTAATCGTATTGGTGATGCCGGTGCCGCACAGTTTCTTACAGAATGAATTGCTTTCTCTAATTTGTAAGTGTTTTTCGGGTACTCGAGTCAGGCATTATTTGTCGATGAAATTTTTTCATCAAGATTATTGCGCCATCCATTTCAGTTCGATAAACCAAGTAACATTAGATCACAAGTAATTTTTGAGACAAATTAGAGCAGCCTCATTGTATGACAGGGGAGGTGCGGTGGCCTCATGGTTGGTCCGCTGGACTCCAGATCGAGTAGTCCGGGTTCGAGCCCCAGCCGGGGACATTATGTTATGTTTTTAGGCAAGACACTTTACTCTCACACTGCCTCTCTTCACCCAGGTGTTTAAATGGGTACCGACAGATTTAATACTGGGGGGTAACCCTACTATGGACTTAAGCATCCCATCCAGGGGGGAGTAGAAATACTCTTAGTCGCTTAATGCCACAGAAGCCGGAGTTAAGCGCCGGCCTGATGGGCCACTTGGCTCGTAAACAGACTTTACCTAGCATATGACAAGATTATGAATTAACTAAAATTTCACAAAATATGATTCTTCTTTGATTCACAGAGCTAATATTTTCTAATAATTACAAAACACAGTAGCTTTTACTTTGTTAGCAGTAGGAGAACCAACTAGCAGCCACACTGATCAGTGTGCTGATGTAAAATTATGCACTGATCAATTTGAAGCTTCGCTGTCCCTTCCTCCGGGAAACCCACATACATTTGATTTTAGTCAGTTCCCGGGGCTTCGGCTGGATGGGATGGGGAATTTGAACCAAAAGTGTCAGGTCTTTCTAGGGAGGTACATGTGTTTCATCTAGTAATATGGAGGTGTCTAAAAGGTAAAGAGTTCATGACTTTACCTTTCACTCTTAAGAGTGACAAGCATCTAAATTCTCCCAGCAGTGTCACTGCAGAATCAAACATTCAGGTCATAAGAATAAAAGAAATGATCACAAACTCAAGCTCTTGATTTTCTAGACAAGCTCTCCATGTAAGTACTGACAGCAATGTACAGAGAACAGTTTGGAGAACTAGCTTACTGGTGTTTTAAGGGTTTAAATTCAAAGGGTTAAGTGGTCTACAAGGACTTGGTTTAGCTTGAATAGTTAACTTGAATCAGATGCTGGTCAATGAGAAGAAAATCATAGTCTGCAGTGATCTCTTCTTATACAAATACCTGCGCAGCAAATTTGGGACTTACATAGGACACTTGAACATAATTTTGGCCCTGGGGGGGGGGGGGGAGGGATTTGGACAAACTAATTACCTTCCAAAGGTTAAGTGCTGAGGGGGTTTACTCTAAGGAGGTGACTGTTGAGCCATTAAATTGATTAACACATCCCTCGTACTATTCTAGTGAGCTTAATTGCTAGTATGTGCACTAGTATAATACAAGACTGTCTCTCTTCCTATACACAAAGCACATATTTGCCCAAGGTTCCCAAAAACTATCAATTTTTTCATTTTCTATTTGACAGCTAGATGACATATTTACATCTTAGACCTCCTTAGTTCAAACTTAAACCTGCTGCATTGTAAACTTAGCAGACACATGCAGTATCCATGAATTGAAATATCGGAGGGTCTTAATTACCATTAATAGAATTAATTATCTTTCAGCTTTCAGCATGAACCAGCCTTACTCAGTTGAATGTTTATGTTTCTGAGGTTGTCCTTTTTTCACTTCATTACAATTGCCCTTACTAGCATCTTAAATGCAAGTTGTTTGACTGCCTTTATCTCTCGCATTTGATTAGTATGATATTGTTGATTTTATTTTTCAGAAATAATGAGATGCTCATCATTCCTGATCCACATGTGATTTCCTGAAGGCATGAATTTTAAACAGGGTAGGTATAGATGTTCTAGCTGTTTCTTTAAATCTCTTTTTTGTAACACTTTTTCCTCTCTAAATCTGATTAATACATATATATTTTTAAAGATATCTTATTATGTCATATAACTTTCATGGGACTACTAAGTGTTTATGCATTATTATAATTTCATTTAACTTTGAATACTGGAACATACTTGGTGAAAATTCTAAAAGAAATGTACGGCAGGCACATTGCATCAATCTTTACTCTAGTTCAATCTTGTTAATTAACACCAGCCAGGTGTATATTATTTGCCTATGCTTATGGTGTGGTCATCTTTCAATTACTGTGTTGCACCATGTTTCATTACATTAAAATTTGCAGCTGTCATCTAATTTTTATGAAGTTGCTTTGGTCATTCCAGGGGTAAATGACCAATAAATGTGGCAACTGCCTCATTCTCATGCAAGTTTTGCTATTTCGTCAGCTGATGTGAATCTTGGGAATTTTCATTATAAGCTCCAATGATATTGTCTTTAATTATAATACTTATAAACTTACAGCACCATTAAATTCCTTTAATTGTGGGTCATTTTCTTTCATATTTGATGGATATTTGTTCTGCTACTTCCGTATTTAGACCTTTTGGGATTATCCATGATTCAAGGATCATTTTCTTAAATGTCTTATACAAGGTAGGAGGATCGACTTAAACTGCTTTTTTTTGTCTCCTCTTTTAAACTTCCCTTTATAATTGTGTCAATTTTTATAATTTGGTTTTTTTTTAAGATTAATTTTGTTGTCTTTTGATACGTTTTAAATTCTGCATCATGCTCTTGTTAATGTCATAACTCATGGTAGTATTATATTGTTTAAGTAATGTTGTGATCTTTGGTTATATCAGCTACACAGTGGTGATTTTAATGCTTACACTTGATCTTGTAATTCTGAATCTTTTTTAGTTAGTTTTGTTTTTAGCTAGTTAAATTTTTTAAACTAGTTTACTTTGTTAATCAACTGTCCAAAAAGGGATTCAATTTATGGGGTGTGGTAAAAAATAGGGAAATGGTTTTTTGGGGGTTCTTGAAAAAGTACAAAAAATCCCCTCTGCAGTTTTCCTGGCATTTCTCTCTTTAATTCTCCTTTTGCACCCCCTTGACCGCCTTTCCTATTCCACCCCTCCCCTATCATGGCAACATTTTCAGACTACCCCCCCTACATATCGCCCACATATAGTTTATAATTCTACGTTAGTTAATTAAATTGAATTAAGTTAAGTTTTTACCAAGGATTATTTGACCATCCAACCTCCAGATTTATCGCCCATTGTCCCAACCATTTGACCACCAATGATTCAGTGGTCAATCTTTGTCATATGTTTTTTTGCTCCCGGGCCCAACTTGGCCAAAATGTTAATTGATGCAAAACTAGAGCATGCCCAGTTGGGTCCAAATTGGATTTAGCATCTAAAGCATGGCTTTGTGTGTTGATGAAGAACAATTATATAGAAAACTGGAATAACTTAAGCGATCAAAACCAGGAAAAAATAAATTTACTGTTAGTATTTATTGATGATGAGCTTTATAAGAATGCCAAGATATGGCTTCTAAATTCAAAGAAAAATCGTGAAGAATGTGGCTTATGAAAGCTGGGAGTTTAAGCAATCAAGCAAAAGGAGTGGAAATTAATGAAGATTGTAATTCCCAGACAAGACCTACATTAAATCTTTAAACTGATGTGCACTCCGGCTCATGCATGCAAATGGCTCCCCAAGGAAGAAATAAGACAGAAGATTACCTAGAGACTGAAAACTAATATGCTAAAATGTCACAGCATGTGCACAGTTGTTTGTTGGACTATGTCACCTACAGAAAGTCCGCATGACACATCAAACAAAGAAATTGATGAAAAATCCTACTCTGGCTAGTTGACAAAACATCACCATTGCATCCTAATGTACTGCTTGGCAAAGCAATTTCAGTTGAAAGAAAAAATTAAGTGAAGACTTCACCCAAGTTTAGAAAAAAACTCAATACTAATTCTAGTTAGACTAGTGAAATACTCCAAACGTAACATGCAGTTTGACACTACAAAAGATGTAACATTCACAAAAGCGTGCAAAATGGTGGACAATCAACACTCGTATTAAACATTATCAAATAGTTTTCCAATTGAACGCGTGTTACAGAAGGACTGATTTTGGTCAAAGAATCATCATTTTTTCCCTGAAGTGATGTATTAAAAACAAAGTATTTGGCATTTAAAGTCACCCTAACGCTAATGCTAACCCCAACTTTAACTCAAACCCTAACCCTAAACTGAACCTTAAAAATACTTAATTCAAAGAATTACCTGTTTAAAACAAGAAACAATTACTAAGTGATAAAAAAAACTCACTTAGAAAGTACAAACTAGATAAAAAATAAAATCACCTGGCTAGGAAAAACTAACTAGTGAGATAATTACTCATTGGAAACAAAAATTAACTGCAACAGTACAGGTTTGTGGAGTGCCTTCAACAGTATATTGACTCAATGGATGTTTTGACCAATTTGTGATTGATGCACTTGGACATTAAAAACCCCAGAGGTTCAAGTCTGAGTTGCATCTCTTTGGTCACTGGTTAAGAAATTTAGACCAAGTTATAGTGAGTTTCCCCTATTTAAACAGGAAGAATATATGTATCACTAAATAGATTAAGGATGCTGAGCATGACCATGCTTATCTTTTCAAATGATACATCCGAGCTGTCCATTGTGAATGTGGTGAAGTTGATCCTTAAACTAGTCTTTCAAAGTACCCTCTAGCAATTACATGTACTAATTGTTATCATGGTGATTTTGTGCAAATATTGGTTGTGGTATTGGTATAGTTTTGCAGGGTTAATTGTTCATTAAACTGCAAGTGCTGGAGATCAACCTGTAAAATTTGTGCTTGTTTTTTTACCTGCACTGATAAATCTCTACCAAAATAATGCTATTGTGATGCTCATTATACTTGTATAGTTGTTGTCCTTGAAAGTGGTGGTGTATATTATGTTGATTTGTTTCGCGAGAAGGAAATCAGTTGGCGAGAAGTTTAACATAAAAGATAATTTAATGGGAGACGATCGCTAATACATACATAGAGCATATGGAATAAATTAAAGCTCGCACATAGTCATGGTCAGTCGTGCATGCAATGTGGGCATACTCGCTAATACATCAATATATTATGCTTTGGAAACTATGCAGTTAATGACTTCATGGTTGTTGTAGTCATTGTTGGGTGTGGCTAATATCAATTTCATGTGGGTTTATATTGGTTTTTGTGTGTAAATACTGGTCATGTTACATGTACAATGCCTTTAAGGTTTATTGGTTGAAGTATGGAGGTTATATCAGAGCTGGCAAAGATTCTAGCAATCCGATCAGTGATGGCGGTGCTACATCTATTGCCGAGGCATTCAAAGTCAACAAGACTCTGACCAATTTGGATTTGTCTGTCAATCGGATTAGTGATGCCGGTGCTACATCTATTGCTGAGGCAATCAAAGTCAATCAAAGTCAAGAAGACTCTGACCAATTTGTGTTTGCCTGGCAATCAGATTAGTGATGCCGGTGCTACATCTATTGCTGAGGCAATCAAAGTCAGCAGGACTCTGACCAATTTGTATTGGTCTGACAATCGGATTAGTGATGCCGGTGCTACATCTATTGCTGAGGCAGTCAAAGTCAACAAGACTCTGACCAGTTTAAATTTGTCTCTCAATCGGATTACTGATACCAGTGCTACATCTATTGCTGAGGCAATCAAAATCAACAAAACTCTGACCCATTTGAATTTGTATGGAGGTTATATTAGTGATGCTGGTGCTAGATCTATTGCCTAGGCAATCAAAGTTAACAAGGCTTTGACCAATTTGAGTTTGTGTCACAATAATTTTAGTGATGCCAGTGCTGCATCTATTGCCGAGGCAATCGAATTCAACAAGACTCTGACCAATTTAAATTTGTCTTTCAATCGCATTTCTGATACTAGTGCTACATCTATTGCTAAGGTAATCAAAGTCAACACGACTCTTACAAATTTAGACTTTTTTGCGATGCCATTAGTGATGCCGGTGCTACTTCCTTTGCTAAGGCAATCAAAGTCAACAACACTGACTAATTTGAATTTGTCTGAGAATTGAAATAGTGATGCTGTTGCTACATCTGTTGCTGAGATGATCAAAGTCAACAAGACTGCGTCTAATTTGAATTTATCTGGTTCACAATGATTTAAGTTAAAGCAGATAATTCGGATTTGCGTAACATTGGTATTAGTGATACTGGTTCTACATCTATTGTTAATGCAATCAAAGTCAGCAAGACTCTGACGAGTCTGCATTTGTCTCAAAATGATATTTACGATGCCAGTGCTACCTGTGTTGTTGAGGCTATCAAAGTCAACATAACTCTGTCCAGTTTGGC
This sequence comes from Stylophora pistillata, assembly GCF_964205215.1. Lineage (NCBI taxonomy): Eukaryota > Metazoa > Cnidaria > Anthozoa > Scleractinia > Pocilloporidae > Stylophora > Stylophora pistillata. The sequence goes on from NC_142525.1 coordinate 10,327,949, forward strand.
CGATTTTTCTGGGAATTACATCAGTGATTCTGGTTCTAGATCTATTGCTAAAGCAAAGTCGACAAGGCTCTCAGCAACATGGATTTGCCTGGAAATTCAATTAGTTATTGTGATATTGGATATATTGCTGTCGCGGCAATCAAAGTTAACAAGACTGACTATTTGAATCGGTCTGAAAATTATATTAGTCATGCCGGTGCTGCAGCTATTGCTGAGGCAATCAAAGTCGACAAGACTGACCAATCTGGATTTTTCTTGGAATTGTATTAGTAATGCTACGGCTACATTTATTTCTGAGAAAATTCAAGTAAAAACAAGAAAACGTTGAAACTTTTTGCTGTGAATTCATTGCTGCATCATAATTTTGCTAAAGTGATATGTGTGAACACAACTCTAAGTGAGTTTAACGTACTTGTGAAGAAGTTATTAAAGTGATTGTACTTTTCTTTTTGAGGTAATTAATTGAACTATAAAGCTTTTATTTTAAAAAAATGTGAGCAGTTCCTATATATATTGCTGAACTAATGAACAAACTCTGCGTAGTGTGTTTTCTTTAAACTGCTCTAAGTAGCACCTTGATTAGATTACATGCAAGCTATAACAGGTAACTTTGTGATGTTTTCTACAATTAAAATGATGCTCATGCTCAATCAAAAGCTTGTTTTTTACTTATTGTTTGAATAATAGCCTAGTCCCGATATTTTTAGGCGCGCAAGTCTGGAACCTAGTTTTCGATACCAAAGCGAGGCCTGGTGGAATATAAGGAAACTTGACTGCAGACTCCGAAGAGCACATCAGGCACATAATCTGTCTTCGATGAAGTTAGAAATAATTATTCTCCTCGTTTATAGGACGGTGAAGTACTGCGCTGTAGCGCTCTGTATTAATGGGACTCACAATTAGTCAAATCTCTCATATTCTCGTTTTCGTTAAGAAGTAAAATTACGCAAGGCGCGGGAAAAGCCGACGGCAAATTTAAGAATCTTACCGATCGCTCCATTTCAGCAAAGAACACCTGAAAAGAATCAACGGAGTCCCAGGAGCTTTCCCACTGTCTTTGATCCAAGCAGACAGGCGCCAAAGAGAATTCAGTGGATCTCTGTAAAGACAAGCTCACTAAGAGAGCTCTTCAGGCTAAGCGATTGGCTGACAAGATGGGGAGCTTCCCATCGATATGACGAACACCGATTTATTTCAAAGCTGCAAGGTGAAATTCAAACTGGTTTTACTTATAGTATTTTTAAACCAACAGGTAAAATTTAAACTACAGCATATACAATAAACCTAAAGGGCCAAATGAATATAACCTTTCCTAAGGGCCTGGATGCTCCCATGCATCTCAAGTTATGTATCTGCCAGGCTGCAGCCAGTCTATTTACCTTAGTGATCAGAAGACAATATTTACCTTTCAAATTATACCCATGAAAGTCATAGTTTCACATTTCATTTCTTCTTCCAAGTAGCAGAATAATCCAGATTCTCAAATTTTCTTTCTTAAGTCTAAGCTTTTCTATTACACAATGCTTTGCTATTCCATATTATTTTACTGACCCTATATTCTCTTATAGCAACCCCTTTGATTTGTTGGTAAAGGTCCTGTCCTGAAAAGAAAAAGTTACGGTTGTTAATAAAATTGTTTAAATTAAGTAAAAAGTCTCTGTAAAAGGTTGGTAGGTTTAATAGTTTGCAACTGGTGATGATGGCATGGATGGTGTCTGAATGTGAGATGTTGGTGTAGAGCGAGGTGAAGTCAAAAGTCGTTAAAGTAAAATTGTCAATATCGTCAACATAAAAGTTGCAAAATGAGTCCAAAAGGTCTGTTGAGTTGTAAATTAAAGGAAAAGGAATGTTTCGTTCTTCAAAAATGTCTTTCATTCGTAAAGCAGACACGGAGTGTGACTACGGGACCTGAACAAAGAAAAAGAAGAAAATAAATAAAAAAATAAGAAATGAAGAAGGCATTGAAATATGACTGGTGTATTTCATGATTAGACATCAGTATTATTGCACATTATGTTTTCTTTACTCGGCGTCCAAGGTAACCTTCACTCTTCCGAAGATTTGCAAGAGAAATTATATCTCGGACAAATTCGCGGGAAAACACCAACCGTGAGTGTTCCCGAAGACTCTTAGGAAATGTTGTGAATCTATTATCATGGAAATTGCTAACGATGGCATGGATGCATGACTTGTGGGCGCGACATGAACCGATTCAGAGTATGTTGTTGCGCAGCCTATGATCATTTTTGATGAGGTTTGCGATGATACTTTGGCACAAACTGGCTCGGGTAAATAAAAGGTAAGAAAACTCATTTTATTATTCGAGCCTTAAATTACTCCTTGTTTAGCTATTTTCCTTAGTTCCGTCATTGTCCAACTTTGACTGAAGTTTCATACGCTTATGATCATGCTGTCCTTTTAAGGCCTGTTTATTTATTATGTGATGATCACTGGCTACCAGCAATATTTCAAAGTTTAATTAGCCTCCTACAACCACTATGGAGCACCTAGAAGAGGACAAAGTAACGCTGTGTCGCTCTATTTCGACCGGACGAATGAGCCTATGCTTGTTTTGAAAATGTGCACCTATATTTAGAAAAACTTTCCTTGCGACTAACGATTTGTTGTCGACTGATAAGTAACCAGGAAAAAGGTTCGCTCAATTCTTGATATCACTCTGACTGATTGGGTAGTTCATAGATAACTTTCCAAGTTCATTTGAAACAAAGGTGGGCTAAGAATTTGAGGGGTATTCGATTTTGATCGTGAAGACAACTGGATTTAAATTTCCGTATTCGACTTCCCTGCAAAGTTGTTTGTTTTGAGAATATGAAATCAGAAACGTTTTTCTTTGTCTCTCGCAAGAGAACTCGTTCACTGGAGACATGTAAACGTAATTCCTTCATGCTAAAGAACTCGTATCAGTAGAGTCTATTGATTCTTTGTGTGTACGATCTTCGAATAATTTAGTAACATGAAAAAGTTTCGAAGGTTCTCAAGTCAGTCACCCATGAATGCCTTCTTGTAGCTCACTTTCACAACTGATGTTTGATAAAATCAGAAAGTTTTCTCTGAAATTCCTATTTTGCTCTTCAAAATAAGACTGCGGAGACCAAATTTTAGCAAACAGCTTTTTTTATCTATACTAGCGACAGCATCATGTTAGAGATGGAATTGTATTCGTTATTTACCTTTATTAAGGTGCTTTTGAGTACTCAACAAATATGGCGTAGAAGCAGTGTAGCATACGTTTAAAAACATGGCGCACCAAATCGTCCTAAACCGTTGAAGCATAATACGAAATATTTGATCACAAAGATGGACAACACAAGGAAGACAATAACAGACTAAAGTATTTACATTGATTGAAGATGGAATGTTTGAAGGAATAATCTTGGAGCATTTGAATATGTAAAAACCGCGACGTTATCTTTCACCAGCTTTGTGTGGTTCTGCCCAGATGATCACTAAAAATGACTTTCAGCAAGCAATATAGTCTTCTAGAATTACTAAACACAATTTAATGTCGCAGCTATCCCTTTCGAAAAACAGGATCCTCTTCCAAGAGATTTCTACTTTCCTTGTGAAATCAGTTTCCGCTTTAAGTCCTGCGTTTGCATCGGGAATTTCACCATTAGACACCATCACTGTTGTCTGTGATGTTCTTTTTACTCTGCGTCTAACTGGCTTAAATCCTTGTGGGGATTTGCGAGAAACATTATATCTAGGACGAATTCGCAGATAAACGCTTCCGAAGTATTGAGAATCTTTTACCTTAGGAATTACTTGTGATGGCATGCATGACTTGTAGCTGCGACTTGAACTGATTCACGGTATGATGTTCCTTAGTCTAGGATCACTTCCAAGGTTGGGATTATACTATGGTACACTATGGCTCTGGTAAATGAAATTTAGGAAATTTTAAATTCACTATTCGAGCCTTAAATTAAAGCTTGTAGGGCTATTTTCTTTAGTTCTGTCATTGTCCGACTTTAGCTGGAGTTTCATACACTAATGATCATGCTGTACATCTGGCGCTTGTCTATTACGTTATCATCACTTTTAACCAGTGATGTTTTGAGATTGAATAGCCTGAGACGACCACTATAGAGCACGTAGAAGAGGCAAAAGTAACATTTCGTCTCTGTTTCGACCCACGAGTGAACTTAATATGCTTACTTTGAAAATGTGCATATATATACAGAAGAAACTTCCTTGTGACTAACAACCTATTGTCCACTGAAGAGCAAACAAGAGAAGCTGGCTCGCTCCATATTTTATATCACTTGCATTGCCTGAGTTGTTCATAAAGAACTTTTGTAGTTCAATCAAAACCAGGGTGGACAAAGAATTTGAGGGGCATTCGATTTTAATCGTGAACACAACTGGGTTTAAACTTCAATATTCAACTTCCCCGCATAGTTGTTTGTTCTAAGAGTATTACATAATTAAACGCTTTAATTTGTCTCCAATAAGAGAAACCATTCATCTGAAACATTTAAAGTGTACCAAAATTACCTTCTCGTGGTGTGCTCCTTTTAGTAGAGTCTATTGGTTTTTTTAGTATACGGTCTTTGAATCATTATTTTGCAACATAAAAAGCTTTCTGAAGGTTCTTTAGTCAGTCAGCCATGAATAACTACATGTTGGTTTAGCTGACTTCCACAGCAGATATTTGATAAAAACAGAACGTTTCTTCTTATATTCTTATTGTATTATACAGAATGGGTCTGTACGGCTCAGACTGCGGCGACCAAAATGTTCTTTAAGAGCTGTTCTTTGTTCTATACTAGCGACAGCATCATGTTGGAGCAGGAAATCGCAACTCGTCTTAAAGGGGTAAACAGACGAAACTGAAAGTAAAATTTTTCATCCCCCAATCTTGACGCGATCCTTTGCATATCGCTATGAAGTATTGCTTTTCAAGCAAAACCAACAACAACAACAACAACAACAACAACAGCATTGACTTTACTTTTTTAAAATGAAAGAAATAAAGGCTTTTTTAGCCCGCAGTTAGCCAAGCTATTCTAGGCGAGCTACCCAAACAGACACTGTATAGGCTCTCACACATGCACTTAGCGGAGCTCGAAAATCACAACCCTCTTGACCAACATCCGCTGACCAACCTTTCTCTTACTCTTGATTTATCGTAGCATTTTGTAGTGTTAGTTATTTACCTTTATTATGGTGCTTTTGAGTACTCAAGAAATAACATATTTTGTCTGCAATAAGCCGAGTCATATCTAAAGCGGCAAGGTAGCATAGTTTAAAAACATGCCGCGCCAAATCATCCTAAATTTGAAGGGTACAACAAAATATTTGATCATCGAAAAATGGAAAAATACAAGAAAGACAATAACTAACTAAAATATGGACATGGGTTGAAGATGAAATGCCTGTGTGTTATCTTTGTTTTTCAAATTTGTGTGGTTCTGCTGAGATGATCATGCAATAATACTTTCAACATTTAATGATCTTCTAGAATACCATTACAATTCAACTTATATCCGGTTTGAAAAACAGGATCTCCGGGTGGGAAATGGTTAACTTTCGTGTGATGGTAACGGGCGAAAATCAGTATCTACTTATAGAAATTTTTCAAACACCAGAGTTAAAAAAATCAATAGTCAGATACAAATTGTTATTGTTTCATTTATTCTCAATGTTACGCACTGATCGTTAACTACTGTTTGATTGTACAAAACTTGTTAATTTCAGGAGAACATTGACAAGTATGACTCACATGCAATCAATATAAATAAAACTTGTTTATTAGTGTTGCATATTTTAAAGACGTGCTCCTCTGCTGCATATTTTACCTACTGGTCTGGCAATCAGTCCTTTTTATCTATTGAAAAGAATGAAGAAAGTTGAAATATACCAATCCCTTATATTGCACCATTCACACCATCTTTCAGTTTACTATTAATTGTGTCGTTTCTCTTTTTCAGAAATGACATCTCCCTTTCTTAAATGCTGCATCCAAAATTCTATAAAGGTATTTAGTCACCTACTTTGCCACGTAAATTGTGATGTTCCTTTGTTCAATCTGTATACTTGGAGCAATAGTTGAATTTCCATGTAATCAAAGTTCTTCTCTACATGGTCTTGCGATAGTGAAACTTAATCAAAGGCAAAAGTCTTTCTTATCGACGCTGGTTTTGGTTGAACAGTGATGTTATTGCTGCTTTTGCTTGTGTTGGATTGGTTACATCCAGATGTAATCGCTGTTGGTAATGATTGAAGTGGCAGTGATAGCACTGTGGGTGCCACAAGTGCGTGTGGCAAGGAGGCGGTGATGGTTGATGGTAGAATTATCTGCGGAGGTATATATTTGTTTCTAATGCCTAGAGCAATGAGTCACTAAACAGCGATACCCAGTGAGGTACGCGTTTGAGTCATGGATTGGCTTGTAACTGGGGAGAGGAGCAATGATCCAGGTTGTTTTATCATCTGGGATGGGCTTTCTAACAGGAGGGTAGGACAATTCACCTCCACTCAGTCTTTCAAGGTACCAATAAGTCTACTGTTGTAAAATATAGTTGTGCATGTGGTTAAGTGTGGTGCTGCGTTTTAACTGGTTGTGTGTGGACTTTTGATCATGTGAGGAAACTCATGCATATCATTTCCGTTGTAGTGCTCCACCAGGTATCTGTTTTGTGGATGATGCTGGTGACGTGGTTTGTGTTGGCGCTGGTAATCATACAGTTGATGAGGTCCTTGGGGTAGTGGTCATGAATGGTAATCCAGTTCCGCTGCCGCTAATCGTCGTCATTGGTGCAGGTGGTTGCTGCAGTTTTCGTGTTTGTATTTCTTTAATTGTCCTGAAATATAGCTATTGCATATCAATTGAGGATAGGTAACTTTGCTGAAAATTCTCCTATAAAAAACTCCTCCTAACTTTTTATGCCCTGACTGAATATTCGCTGGGTTGCTTGTCACAGAGTTGCTTATATAGTATTACCTAATAACGACTGTTTGACTTGATAGCTGAGTATTTTCACTAGGGGTGTCAGATATGACTTAAGTTTTGGCCTTAAGCTCACCGTAGAGTTGAATCTAGTAGTCTGTTATTCCACTCTTGAGGGGGACTAATTTATTTTTGGTTTTCCCGCGCTTATGAAAAGGTTGTGTTGGATTGGTTACATCCAGATGTAATTGCTGTTGGTAATGATTGAAGTGGCAGTGATTGCACTGCGGGTGCCACAAGTGCGTGTGGCAAGGAGGCGGTAATGGTTGATGGTAGAATTATCTGCGGAGGTATATATTTGTTTCTAATGCCTAGAGCAATGAGTCACTAAACAGCGATACCCAGAGAGGTACGCTACCCACGATACCCAGAGAGGTACGATACCCAGAGAGCTACATGCACTCGTCACTCGTGTTGGTGACGAGTGCATGTAGTACCACGCAGTCCTCACTTTGCAATTTGCTATCAACGGATGATCAGGTCTAATCATCAGTGCACAGAGAAACCAATTGAAAGAGTTTTAGAAATGCTTTTTTATGTCCCTAGATGTGATAGTGAAATAGCCGCTTGGTAAGTAAATGTACAAATTCATTCTAAGTTGCTCCTCCACCCAGCAATCTGGGTGCTTGGAGAGAGACCTGGTGTCATGCTGTGATATACCCTGTAAGGAATTACTACATTCATTATTCAATTTGAATGCATTATTACTATTATTACTTACTACTTACTTATTACATTAATACTTATTATTATTATTATAATACCCCATATTGCCTATTTATTACATGGACATTGGAATGATTAATTTAAGGTGTGTTACCTTGGTTAAGTTGACTTTAGTGCCTTCTCGATGTAAGCTGCTATTCAGTGATTGATGTGAACACTGTGACCCGGAAAAATATCTTTCCCCATTTTTTTTGTTGGTATTTTCTGGTCTAGTTGTGAATTGAGTTAGTTTTATTGGCTGTGTAGAGCTTGCATCACTTGTAATCATTTAGTCGTTGTCCTAGTTGGGCGCGGTGATGGATCATGCTTCTGTAAATAAGCTTCTAATAACCAAGTTGGTACAGTGATCTTGCAGGGGTGCATGGTAAATGGTAATGAGTTGGCCTGCTCTGATGTTATAATGTATAACATTAGATAAGATAATTTGTGTGTTTGCCAGTGACTTTCAGGTTCGATAGTTGAGAGAATGGAAGGCTGTCAGACACTTTGCTTCAGGTATGATGGCCATGCTGGTATTGGCCCGATCAGTGTGACGCTGCGTAAAGTAGTTCAAACGGGTGTGGATTTTGCATTTATGTTGATGTAATTGTCCTTCCACTGATATTCACGCGAGGGCCCTGAATTATTTGTAAAATTGGGGTAATATTAGGAAAGAGGTGTTTCCGGATTATAGTTTGTGCCAGTAAATAGGTTATTTATTTGTTGTACTTTGGTAGCCATTCCGCGCAAATAGCTTGTTACAGACGCTAATGTTCACTTTAACTTTTACTTCCTTTTCTTAGCATGGATAAACAGTTGACAAGTTTTAAAGATCAACTGGTAAGAAAAACAGCAAGGTGATTTGTCTGAACTAGGAAAGAGTTCAATGGAAACTTTCATTGCTAGTAAGGGATAAAGGATAGCCTTCTTTAAAACGTTTAATACACTGTAGTATATAGTTACACTCTATGATGACCTTGGTACTTACTTCTGAAAGCAGGTGCTATTGAGAATCAAACATCAACCAAAACTTACTGACTTCAAGTCACTCGAGAAGAAATAAAAACGGCTGTTTGTAATCCAATTTTCCCTTTAAAACCTTTATAACTCAAATCATGTTTCATCCATACCATCTATGCCTATGGTTGTTATTGAGAAAACTGCGTTAAGATGAAACATATTCTATGCTGGAATCAACGACATCACGATTTGAAGCCAATCGCACCCTCAGTTGTTTATCAGGATTTGTCTTTTTTTAAAATGGTTTTTGATTAACAGTACTTATAAAATCTATGTTTGACAGGTTTTCCTGGTAAGTTCAGTTGCATGGCTAGGGCTCTATCGCCATTTGTGTCTACGAAAGGGACTACCAACTATGCAAGGCGATGTCGCCTCTTAGTGGATGTTGGATCCCACGTGTTGCGGTCCACTTTTGACAAAATACATCCACCAGCGACTCTACACACAGTTTTGGGATGTGCATCTGTGCGCCATACCACATTACAATCACAGTACAAAGGGAACAAGTGCTCAATCCCACGCAATGCGGGAAGTTGTATCCTACTCACTCACCGGTGTCCTCCGCAGCCTTTGATATCACACTTCTGACAGTGCTGCTTAGAAATATTTGTGGTTTGAGCCCTCCTGCCACAGGATGGGATCGCCTTCCCCCAGCTGCAAACATAAGCATCACAGATGACATCGCTTGAGTGAAGTATTTCAGGAAAAGTGTATACGGTCATGCATCTCAAGCCTCTGTTGATGACATTAGCTTCAGTACTTATTGGCAGGAGATACGAGAAGCTTTGGTGAGATTGGGAGGAGCCCACTTTCGAGCAGATATCGACAAACTTGAACACGACTGCATGGATCCAGATATCGAAGAGCACTATCGTGAGCTGATGGACCAATGGAGGAAAGATGACGAAAACATCAAAGACAAACTTGAAGAAATTGAAGATAAGAAAAACTGTTTTCTGGTTCCATATGGATGAATTAAAGGTTACAGAAAAACATATTTTTAGGTTACACGGCACTATAGACTAGCTCTTTATGTATTAATTATTTTCAATCATGTAAGCTGGAGATTTATCTAGTTGATAGTAGCACTTAATGTATAGCACAGTTGTAGATAAACCCAAAAGACGCTTCTTAATTTCATTGTAGGCCATTTTGTGCCACTCCAGTATATCTGCACTTTTATAACTGAACCTGTTTTCGAATTATCCCACTCAATCTGTAAATTGCATTTAAAGTTTCCGTGGGGTATTAGGCACAGAAGGTGAAATATAACCTTTATTTATAATTATTATTAATATTATTATTACTATTGTTATCATGACTTGGAAAAATTATCTGAAATTAATGTTGGGTTTGATCTATTCGGAATCGACTGGTTATCAATATACATATTGTTTTTTCTACACCCAAATGTGAATCTGTGATGTAAATGTACTCATGAAATTACACATGCCTTTCGTACATCTCCAGATTAGCTGGAAAAGATGCAACACAACTACAAAGACACAATCGAGAAGATAGAGACTGAAATTAAAGATGTGTAAGAGAAGCTAAGTAGCTTGAAAATCACAGCGGAAAAAAGCACAGATAAAGGTTAGTTGCAAGAAAGAGCTACTCACCGAAAAGCTGAATGAACAATGGCGATACCGTCCATTTGACTAGTTCATAACATTTTTTAATCTGACCAATGTATTCGCTAGATGTCGGCAATTGTAGTATTTTGGTAACGTATTGTTGGTGATATAGTGATATAAGATCACGCCTTGACCAGCACCTACACTGGAAGACACCAGGTAATGTGGGGGATGAATAGAATGGCACGGAATGTGAGACTTTCGTTCCTAGGCAACTCTCAGATCGGATGGTCTCCTGAATTGTCTAATTTTAGTTTTACCTTTGTTAAGGACATAATGAATGTAACTTCCTTGAACGTTCGATGTGACCTGTTGTTATTCGTGTTAAGAAAAGAGTTCACTATAGTTTGATGCTTTATCAAACTCAAGGGTTTGATATCATATTCAACTCGTGGATGGCGCGTGATTCCAGTGTTACGCCGGGTTTGACGTGCACGCGACGAAATTAGCGTATCTTTGGTGACTACTTACCTTATGAATAATTAATGAGTTCGAGAAAACGATATGCAACAAACCTTACTTCAATTTTAAATGTATTTATTTGCTACTTACACACACACACGCACGCACAAACACACACACGCGCGCGCGTGCGCGCACACACAATAAATTACTGTTGTTTACGGCAATCTAAATTAATAACTTATGATATTATTTCACAACAATCTATACTTAAATCAGATAAAATTATAATTCAGGATCATCTATAGATAGTGTAGCGAGGATTAGCCCAGTAGAAGGTAGAAGCTTATCAAACCTTGGTCTCCCTCACGATGAAGAAGATAGATTTACTAACTACGGAAGGGCGAGGTTAATTTAGTTTTCTGTTAGTGAGGAATTTTTAAGCGAAGTCTTAGAGCTAGAGAATCTATGGTACAGGATAGGATAACGAGGTAGGGAATTCCAAACCCTCGGACCTTGGGGCATGATCGTAATGATCCCACTTCATTGCAGGCGGGCCACTGGTTTTCTCCAGCGTTTTTCTTTTTTTCATGATGAAACTGATTATGTAACATAGAATGCGAAAAAGCGTTTGTTGGTTTCCGTTAATTAGTTCATCCAGTGTCGCTTTTTACTGACAAAAAATCCTACTCAGGCTATCAGCTCCAATGAGTTCCATACTCATCTCACGAGTTAATTACTTTACGACAGAATTTCATTGTCACACCGGTTGTATTAAAAAAAAATAACATAATAGAGGAAGTGAAAAGGACCTACAGCTATTAGTTAACTTTTCTTTTAATGAATGAAGATACTCTCACACAGACTTATTGTCCTAGTCCTATTCTATCGTCAGATACCGCTAAAGGGTTCCATGAGAAAATAATAGGCGAAATTGTAAAGATGGGCAATGAACTGAAAGAGGTGAAGGAAAAGCTGTGTACTTTGACAGCCTCGGTGGAAGAAAGCAAGGATCAAGGTCAGTTGAATTATTGCGTTCGACAGAACAAAATCCTATTGCTGAGTGAACTAAGATTTTCTTAGGCAACCGGTGGATCAATCTTGAGACTCCAATTTGTTCCCCTCTTTCACAAATTACGTTTGGGGCAACCACGAAGCATACGCCAAGCATGCGCACACCTTCGAAAAGCACGTACATACTTTATTGCTTCTTTTCTCGATTGCTTGCTCGGTCAGTTATGTAACGTTCTGGAGTTCGCTTATGCAGTTCGCTTACAGTTCGCTTACAGCTCCTTTAGTTGTTCGTTATCCTAGATTGTATCACCCCCGTTCTCACTTTACCGTGTATAATAAATACTCGAGTAAATGTCTCCTGGGGGCTTGGGCGTGAACTTGGAGGCCTGGACACTACACCTCCTCCCTTTTCTTTAGTGAGGCTTGAAGTCTCTGTAAATTGTTTCCCACGTGGACGTTCTGGCTCGTACTGATCTCCGGGGTTCCGATGGCGCGATTGTCGGTCCCCTGTGCGTCTCTTGCATGACTATATTTCCTTATCCAGGAACCTCCCCTACTTCAATATGGCGGTTCGTTGGTCGCCTGCTCATCGGTTGTTGTTCTTTGTCCCAATCCAAATCGTCGTGCTCCTCCTTTCTCTTGGGCTAACTGCCGAAATTGGTATATGCTAAAAAGATGATGTCTTTTAGGCTCAAAATACTCTAGAAGTTTCTCACCTGCGGTTTCGAAGTCTTCTCCCGTATCTTCTAGTGTGTCAAAGATGTCCTGTACTTTGGGACCAGCACAGTGTAAGAGTAGTGCTCGTTTTCTCGCTTTGTCCTTTATATTCATCGCTGCAGCGTTTACTTTGAATCTTTCGAGTTATTTCCTGAATCGAGTGCCGACCGATGTCGGATCTAGGTCCGGGTCAAACGGTCCGAAGTTGAGATTTGTATCATATGCGGCCATTCGCAGAGGTTTCTCGATCGAAACAATTCGATCGAACGCTTATGAGATGATCCTCGTCGCCAATGTAACGTTCTGGAGTTCGCTTATACAGTTCGCTTACAGTTCGCTTACAGCTCCTTTAGTTGTTCGTTATCCTAGATTGTATCACCCCCGTTCTCACTTTACCGTGCATAATAAATACTGGAGTAAATGTCTCCTGGGGCCTTGGGCGTGGACTTGGAGGCCTGGACACTACAAGTTAGTTTTGAAGTAGCAGCGCCATGCAATCCTCTTTTCGTGAAGTCAAGAAAACAAGAATCTAAGCATGGTGAATTCTACTAAGTTGGTTTTATACAAGTAACTTACTTTTTTACTTCTAACAGCTGTTTTTTAGCTTTTCCGGTTTCCCAAAATTTTAGCTTTTGCGTAGTTACGCGTTACACTCAGGTGTAAATGGGTATCTCTCACTGACCGCATAAGGAGCGTGGGCCCTCCTTAAAGAACTAGCAAACACATACAACCACGCCAGACTCTAGAATCAACTAAGAACTGAAACGCGCTGGATAAGCCGTTCTTACTTCTAGTAAAGTGAAACTTGTTCCGCTTATTATTGCGTCGTCATTAGACAGATATTTAACGTGTCCTGTACGTGACAAAGAGATCATGTTTTCTTAAGGAAATCAAGAATAGTCTCGCAGTATGGTTTCGTTTCCTTGCCGTTCTAAAACTGTTTCTACTTAGATATTAGGCGCTGGGTATGGAAGGCACTGTTTATTAAAAAACCTGCCGACCAGTAGGTAGCAAACTGTCTTTCGCAAGACGCTGCATAAAATTTTCCTGTTATAGTTTAGTCACAATTACCCTGGACACATTGTAGTTGATAAGCCATTTCCTATTATTTTCAGCCATAAAACTTTTAGTTTGTAGTTTTTTTCTTAAATCATTCTGGAAGAATCCAAGATCTAATGAGGAAAACACCTATGAGACTGGAGAACCAAATGTAAGAGATGAAGGAAAAGCTGGGTTCCCCGATAGCTTCAACAGAAGAAAGCCGGGATCGAGGTTAGTCGTCTGGAAGATCTCGAAAGTACAGTTTAAACGTTACACATTGCCGCTAGGTTGAGGTCGATGTTAGAAACTAGCACTGTAGGTTCGACTGAATTTGTAATCTAATAGGTTTTGATCGTTATCCACTTTGAAGGAATTCCTTTTAATTGAAGATCAGATTTTCCATCATCGAAACACAGTTGGTGTGCGGCCTACGACCACGCTACGTTTTGGATCAAATGCCGCTTCAAGCTCATTTCCACATGACCTAAGTATGGTCGGTATGAATTCGCGGCATGACCCTGGTATTTATGTTTATGTTAAAATGGGCATCATTAGGTTGTTAGTGTATTTAAAAGAGGCGAAAAGAGAAACTTTCACTGCCCGCTTTGAGATGGCTGCTGTAGTCGATTCCTGTTAGTTACACAAGGCTTTGACAATAAGCATCCAGCGAACTGGTCAATCCGAAAGGTACACTTTAGCGACTGAAAGCAAATTAGTTTCGGAAATCAAACCATCCCAGGCGTTTCCCGACACCGTTTGCGTACACTATCTGTTTTCTAACTGTAAGAGTTACATCGTTTTATTCCGATTTTATTATGACGACAGTTATCTAGGCATTCGTACCAGATATTTGGAGCTACTTATTCGCAGCAGCGTAAAACGGTGTGTTGTATTTGATACATTTCTGAGTGGTCAACAAACGTATGTATAGTGTATGTATGTATAATTCCTGCAAAGATCGTAAGAGATTAGACTTGAGAGATAGAAGTTCGAAAGTATTACATAAGCTCATGGTTTTGGACTAGATTTTAGTCCAAAAACTGGAAGCCGCTTACCTGAAAGCAGTTGAGGAGTTACAATTTTTGCGAGCGACTGAGGTATTACAATTTTGCGCTTCCATTCCTCACCTATATACCATTACTAAATCCTGGAATTCTCTTAAACTTCAATCATAGAAAGTGAAAGGAGCTCTTGGAAGCATGGCATTGCATTGAAAAAAGAGGGGAAAAGAGAAATGTCTTTACTAGGGTGTTCCCAGTTTTGCCAAAATGCATTCGTTTACTCATTGCGGCCAATATGTAAATTCGGGAATGAACAGCTTTTTTAGTCAAATCTGTCACAGTTTCTCCGCTACCGTGAGGCTATCTTACCGACTTCATGGGAGCAAAAAATCGCAGTACCAACTTCGTAAAGCAAATAACTGTCAATTCCAAACGCAGTTTTTGGAGAAATAGCAAGAGGTGCGCTGAGGTGCGATGCACTCAATAACTAGTCCTATTTATAGCGAGTAATTAGGTGTACTTTTGGACAAGTGGAAGCAAAAAATAGTGGAGAAAAAGAAAATAGAGAATGGGGTGCGATTCACAGAGATTTACAATTTCGGAAAAAAGGTCCTCTAATTGATATCGAAAAATACAAAAATACAAATTATATATCAAAACATCAGTAGCCTTAGGTTATTGAGGAAGGGTTTATCTTCCAATTCCCAGTCTTTCTAGTCTGCATAGCTTGGCATTAGGTAATAAATGGACTTGAACTGTCCTCTTCGAAACGCCTCAACCAAATAGTGAGACCACCATGTTGGAAATGTGTGAAAATAACACATCGGGTGTCGTAGGCCGCACAGCACCTAATCAAGACTCAGACTCGAGAATGTTTGGGCAAGTAATTTCACTGCCATGGGATAGACAAGGATC
Organism: Stylophora pistillata; assembly: GCF_964205215.1. Taxonomy (NCBI): domain Eukaryota; kingdom Metazoa; phylum Cnidaria; class Anthozoa; order Scleractinia; family Pocilloporidae; genus Stylophora; species Stylophora pistillata. Next base: position 10,343,371 of record NC_142525.1, read on the forward strand.
CGGTTGATTTTCTTTCTGCGAAACAAAAAAAGGTAATTCATCGTTCAATTGATTTTATTGGCAATGGAGATGAAGTCATACAATTAATTAAATTTACAACCAAAGTCCAGACAAATATCACAATTTTTCCACATTCTTCATTCTGTTCTTACTTTCGTTTTTACTTAATCTTAATTTTCTTACATATTTTGCTATTTTTAGGAATTTTCGATCCTACTGAACTTATCAAAGATAAGTTCAGTAAGATCGAAAATATACAAGACTCGCGAGGGATGGCTTTCACCGTTTCACTGGGGTGAAGAGTTTCATTTTTTTCTTGGCAATATTTTTACAAGGCTCAAAGTGGTCAGAAGAAACAAAACGGGAGGAAAAGTCACTGACGTGTTCGTTAACATTTCGTCTATACAGGACCCGCACGAAGGGTGTTCAGTGCCGAGAACAGTGTTGATTGAAGGGGAACCTGGAATGGTTAAAACCACCTCCTGCAAAAAGTAAGTCTACGACTGGGCTACAAAAGAGGAAGAACTTCAGGGCTGTGGCGTAACAGCATTCAAAGCAGTACTATTGCTAAAATGTCGAGACATCCATTCTGATGTTTGGGAAGCAATGGACGATCAGTTTCTGCTCCGAGACATGGATGAAAACATCAAGCAACAGTTCTTTCAGTTTATTCGTGAGAATCAGTCTAGCATATCATTGGTACTGGATGGATTGGATGAGTTGCTTTCCAGCAAATTGCCAATGTTTTCGGAATTAATTAAAGGAAAGGTACTTCCTAGATGCCACATAGTTGCAACAGCAAGACACGAAGTTGGAAAATAGGTGCGAAAATGCAGTGACGCGCTGCTCGAGATCAAAGGATTCAATAAAGAACATGTTGACAAATTTGTCATGAAATACTTCAAAGATAGACCAGATTTAGCCACAGAGCTCTTAAAACGGATCTGGCACGATAAAACCTGAAAGAAAGCGCAGCCAATCCTCTAAATAAATCACTTCTTTGCCTTTTATGCGAAGAGTTTGATGGCACATTCCCTGACAACAGAGGTCAACTGTACTTGGATATGGTTGAATGTGTCTTGAGGAGATATCGAAAAAGGAAAGGACAAACAATAACGAATGCAGACCTAAGAAACAATTACAAACCGCAATTAAATCGCCTTGGGTTGGTAGCGTTGCATGGTTTACTTAACGACAAATTGGATTTTGATGAAAGTGAATTGGGAAACCATGCAAACGACTTGACCGAATTTGAATTTCTATCAGTACAGCCTGGGGGCAGCAAATTGAGACTAAAATGACATTTTTCTTTCCTACGTAAAAGTTTCCAAGAATGGTTTGCAGCATTCTTTATTTGTTCTCAAATTCAAAGCAAGGAAATAACACCTGAAGAACTAGTTTCCGATGAAAGGTATTTCGGAAAACTTAAACAAGTACTTTTGTTTTCGTGCGGAATCTTATCCATACAATGCGATGGACAAGTTGAGGCTCTTTTGAACAGCCTAACAAACCAAGTCAACAACCATGAAGGCTATGGTACAAGAGCTGTACTAGGGGATATTAACGAGTGTAAAAGAGAAAAAGATTTTTCGTTACAGGTGGCAAAATGTTTTGGATCTGGTTTGAATCTTACCAAATTGGATTTGTCTGGGGATTTTATTGACAGTGCAACCACTACATCCTTTGCTGAGGCAATCAAAGTCAACAAGACTCTGACCAATTTGAATTTTCGTTACAATCAGATTAGTGATGCCGGTGCTACATGTATTTCTTAGGCAATCAAAGTCAACAAGACTCTAACCAATTTGAATTTGCTTTAAATTAAGATAAGTGATGCCAGTGCTACATCTATTGCTGAGGCAATCAAAGTCAGCAAGACTCTGGCCAGTTTGGATTTGTCTGACAATCAGATTAGTGATGCCGGTGCTACATCTATTGTTGAGGCAGTCAAAGGCAACAAGATTCTGATCAATTTGAATTTGCGTTACAATCACATTAGTGATGCCGTTGCTACATCTATTGCTGAGGCAATCAAAGTCAACAAGACTCTTAACTATTTGGATCTGTCTTGCAATCTTATCCCTGATGCCGGTGCTACATCTATTGCTGATGTAGTCAAAGTCAACAAGACTGACAAATTTGAGTTTTTCTGGTGATGACGGTGCTACATCTTGTGTTAGACAATCAAAGTCAAGAAGACTCGGACCTTTTTTAATTTGTCGGGCTATCATATAATTTTTGAGGTGCTGCATCTAGGGCTGACACAATCAAAGTAAACTTGACCGATTAATTTGAATTTCTCTTGGAATGAATTAATGATGTTAGTTACATCTATCGGCGTAGACAATCAAAGTCAACAGGACTTTGACCAATGTAGATTTGTCTCGTAATCGTATTAGTGATGACGGTGCTACATAACTTTTAACTGTAAGGATAGGGGTAATTTGAAAGTCTTCCAAGCAAACTTTGAAACATTTTTATTAGTATCTGTCACGATCTGACAGCTGTACACTTGAGAAAAAAGCACTACTGGTTTAGCAGGCGAATTCGAGTTAAATGATTATCACGATGACCTTCTTTTTCTTTGATCTTACGGGAAGTATTATTCTCTTCCAACGATGATCAAGCACACTTTCAAAATTAATAGTAAGAAATGTCTTGGATTAACATGACAATATCTATATGTATCCTGACTTTCGGGGATTTCTCTTCTTTCTCATCACTGTGTGATAAACAAAACTGTAGCTCGCCTTGAGCGAAGAGTCAGCTTCCTGCAGCAGTATTTTCCATGGTTGGGCGTGGAGATCTTTCTCTCTTAAATGCTGTTTGAGCGTATCATCAATTATCATCAGGCGTCAGCCATAGGTTTAGAGGTAAATTTCGTAAATCGTCGAGTCCGCGTTTTGTGCAGGTTAAGTAAAATGTTCGAAAATGTGCGTATTATATTGACCAGTTGTACTAGGCATTCGTCGTCGAAACCACAACATATTTTTATATTTCTGCTGATGAGAATGTGAAATGTTTAGAAGATCTCGGCTTTTTTCGAAAAGGTGTACTTCGTTCTGAAGACCAGGATCTTTAGGAAGCCAGGAAGAAACACTTTTCCGTAACGCACGCCTGATAAATTTACTCTGCTCTAGATCTAAACCTATGCAACAAACTTCATTGTCCCTCTTTGCTTTGACGATAATCATCAAATTCAATAAACTCTTGTACATTCTCAGAGGAGCAGTCAAGGGATATTCTGAAAATTATCTTTCTTAGCTAGAACCATGATTAAGACCGAGTTTTGCTCTCCTTTCGTGCTAATGCGTATTAAGTTATGGAATTAAAGCCGGCAGGTGACAACATATAACAAGGGTCATTGGATTTCATCGGCAAAATATACGTTATTTACCAGCCTGGACGTTTCGTATAGGGAAAAACTGTGCCCGAGGTCTTGGATACCGTCCAAGGCCGTACGCTGAGGGTGGTACTCAAGACAGAGGGTACAGCTTTTCCCAACACAGACCGACCTAGGCTGGTGAATAACATTTTTATTATTTATTATATCTTTTAAAGCTGAACGAAATACTAGCGAAAAGAACTCGTATGTTGTAGGGCTGTAGTAACGGCAACATCTTCCATAAGTGGAGCAATTGTCAAAAACAGCGAGAAATCTCTGATTTTGGCTTTCACAAAAACTGTACGCATGGTGGCAAAACTACATTTTTTAGTTCTTCGTTTTGTTTTCCAATTTTTCCCAAGCTTCGTGCGCCATTCTTTTCATACACAGCAGAACAGCATATTTTTTTAGGCATTTTTTCTTACTTTTGTTGCGACCTGCAGAGTCATCTGATGAGATTTGACCCTTTTAACTCCCGTGAATGACCAAGACGGAATTTCTCCTTACAATATCATTACAATTCCAAGCAGACAAGTGATGAGAATATGGACAAATATCAAGTAAGGGATCATTAGTTGATTCAATGCCAAATTCCCTAAACTCAAATCATAAAAATTGTATAGCAGACAGGAAGGAGAATTACTAATCACATCTTTGGAGTGAAAGGGACAAGGAGAAGTTTTGGTAAGGGGGGGTAGACAATAGGGGCGAAGTGGGGACAAAATAGTGGCGAGGTGGGGGCACAATAGGAATTACCCTATATTAGCCATGATCCCTTCTTTAATCACCTCATCATACCAGCTGGAAGGGGTGAAAACTCGAAAACTTCATCAGTGAGTTTGATAGGAGCTTGGTGGAGGAGGCAGAAAGGCAATCACTCTTTCCCCCAGTCCCGCTCCCACTTAATTTTTTTTTTCTTTTTTTCTTTTTTATGCTGTCAAACCCGTTTCTAGTCTTTCCTCGAAGTGACTTGTAATGTTCGACAGTAACATATCCTTCGTGGAAGAGAAACTGAAGCAGGAAAAAAATTTGCAGAGGAGAAGGTGGTATTAATCATATGGCGACCGATGTTATATGTATTGCTGAGCTGACTAGAAAACCCTGATGACTTTTCCATATTTTGAAAGTCGATTAAAGCCACGCACCGTAAAATCAAATTACAATGAAGCTGTTTTTGCGGCAACCTGTGTAACGTTTTGAAACTTTGTCTTTAAAGATATGCTATCTGTTGAAGTATCGGTTCCGTTGCAATAGAGGAAGTGTACCACGCCAACATTTTTACACCTTTGTTACCGAATCAATCCCATTGACATGCATGCGATATTAAGGAAACAACATGGAACAAGTTTATTTGGATAATGAGGATATTCGGTCTAGATTATTCTGAGATACCTGTGGTCTTTGATGAAGGAAACCAATTATATATAAAGTTATTTAAGAGAATAGGTTGCTGAAATAAGGATACGGCGAAAAATATTGGGCGGCTCCAAATAACATGAAGCTCGTCTTCTGATTGTTAAACTCAGGGTTCAATGAAGAGTTTATCTTCATTATTAGAATTTGCACAGGTACTTTGAAAATAGTAGTAAAACGTTCATCATTTCCTCAATGGAGCTTGATGAAATATTTATTTGGTAAATATTATGCGTTTCCTTTGTAGCCTGTGCTGAATATCTTTGAACACAATCACTCTGTAACTTTAAATCAGTGGCAGAGTTCCTTTGTTCTATCACCAGGGCACTGCAATTTAAAGCCTAATTGCCAATGCTGCATAAATATTTGATCACTAAAAGATTTCTTCAGGTATATCCACGAATGCAGTTTTGCTCGAGCAATTTCCCACTAACCTTGGTCTCTTTTTGTACGAGAAAGTAGCTTCCAGCTTGTGATAACTTTTTCTTGCGGTCATATCTATCAAGACATGCTTCGCCAAAAGAATTATAATAAAATGTTTCCTTTAACCCCAGTCTGACTATCCGGCTCTCTGTCTATGTCTTAGTTGAATATATCAACAAAGTTGAAATGGTAAATTGGTCACCGTTACGATTATAAAAGCTGACGTTTCGAGCGTTAGTCCTTCGTCGGAGCGAATGTGTTAGTTGAATGTGTTATTTGTTAGTTGCTTACAATATTGTAATCAGGTCCATCTACATCAGTCGTTCTGGCCCAGCCAGTCTTTGGACGGGTTGAAGATTGAAACATCAAAGGAAGAGACTGAAAGAGTTAATTCACACTGAGTTTAGCTATGCTTATATCGCTAAAAGATTCCAACAATTAATCATGAGAAGAAGGGAGGTTTTGAGTAGGATTAAGTTGCAGCTACGAGCGTGAAATGTAAACGTTTTGGCCACCGATGTTTTTTTTTGGGGGGGGGGTGGGGGATAGGTGGGGAAGGAGGGGGCGCATTCTTGCCCTTTTGCTTTTGAAAAGATGACCTGACAAACGCATCACTTACGTACGCTTAAATGTGCTGAGAAAAGCGTGACACTGCACTTAAAAAAAAAAAGACAAACACACACACACACCTCACACACACACACACACACACACACACGCACACACACACACACACACACACAGACACACTGACACACACTGACACACACACACACACACACACACACACACACACGCACACAAAGGATCATGTTAGCATCAAAGAAGGGGAAAAATTATTTTGCTTTGCCAGAGAAAAGGTCTAAACTCGGGAGTTCGTTAAGCTTAACTTCGACTGCAATGCGAGGGTCGGAAAATTTGCAGTGAATGTCGTGTTGAAGTCTCAAGATGCGTGACCTGCAGCGAGAGGTGACATGAAGTGAATCACGTAATGTTGTTTAGAAGCAACTTTAACGAGAACTCGTCTGTAGCTGTAGGAGAAAAAAGGTTGCTTACTGTTTATGTGAACCTTTGAAGAGTCCTGCTATAACTTTTTCGAAACGTTGCTTTTTCCCGAGGCCGAGAAAACTCATTGCAAAGTCAGTCTTCATTGCGTGACTGAATTACTCGGACGTTTTACGTTTTCGACCATTTTTTGGCGTGATGTTACTTTTTCTGCGTAATGACATCTGCGCAAAGACAGCACCCTTCTCTAAGTCTGTTTAGGTGCCGGTGTATCTGTTTCTAACGATTGTATATCTATCTGTTCTTCGGGAGATCGGTTAAGAGGGAAACGAATCGGTTTAAACCCACATCAATGTCCATGTAAAGAGTTGACCCGTGGAAACCACAGGTACAGACAAAATATTAGTCGTAGAGTTATTCACTCTGTAATGTTAACTTCAACTTCAATAATCCGTTATTGATTTTCATCATCACCTGCATAAATGTGTATAGCTATGTAAATTTTTAACACGAGCTTTTGGAGGTAAGTGTCTGTTGAACATATGTTTGATGCACTCGCTATATTCTTCTTTTGTCAGGACGATTGCTGAACCTTTTTAGGAGCCCTGGGTGTATTATTTCGGTTGAAGGAACGTTAATCGGGAAGATAATGTGTAAGGTAGGCTGATCAATAATAACGCATGAATTGATGCTCATTGAAAGTCACTTTATATTGAACTCAAACTACGCTAACGGTCTTTTTTGTATTCGGACCAACTGAATTACTTTCATCAGTTGTTTCTGATCTAGATATTAGAGAGGGAAATGCTATAGTGAGAATTGGAAAACGTAATACGAACAGTGAAAGCGGAAGGTACTATATTCGCACGCGTCAGGCAATTCAAAGTGAAACCTTTTCCACACAGTTCGTTTCCCAGTGCTAGAGAATGATTTTCTTTCTCTACTTCTATTAAAATTTTACCAGGAACTCGATCTAGTCATTATTTTTCAATGTAGTTTTTTTCAATAAGGTTATTGTGTCTTCAAATACATATATCTTATTAACCAAGCGCGAGGGCCGTACTGGGAGAATATCGGCCCGAGGTCCAATACTGAGAGAATTTTGACTGGAAATAGAGCATTTTGATTGGTTGATCTTAGTGATTGGCCCTCTGACTGCCCGAGTCGTGTAATAAAATCTGATAAACCACATACATGTAAAATTTGACCACAAGTAATGTTTGGAACAAAGGCAGCCTGTATAAACGACAATTAGATTACTAATTGACCAATTCTCCTTCAAATGTGAATGTTTACTTGGACTTCAATGATCCGTCGTTGATTTGGTGGCTTTTACTTGGGGTAGAAGAGCACAGAACACATCATCACGATGGAAGGTGCTGAACAAGATTAATCACTTGAAAATGTAATTTGGAATTGTGCCCTCAGAAACTAGTTCTTTATGTTTCTTTAGGAGTTTAAAACTGATATGTGTTTGAATTTGGTAACTCGCATGTAAACTTGGTAGTCTGGAACTGTGGAAATGTAGAGATGTGCGAATAGGCAAATAAGTCTTTAGCTTACTCACCTTCATTTTAACTTGGTGGTCTGGAAATGTGAAAATCTGTAAATAGGCTAATGAGTCTTCAGCCAACTCCCTTTTATCTTAACTAATGGCAGTCTGCTGGAAATGTGAAAATATGCAAATTTGTAAATAAGACTTTCGCATACTTGCTTCTATCTCATCTTGGTAGTCTGGAAATGTGGAAATGTGAAAATCTAGAAATATGCAAATAAATGTTTAGCAACTTCATCTGTATATTTCCCCATTTCCAGACTGACAAGTTAATATAAAAGTAAGTAAGCTAAGAACTTAATATTTGCATACTTGTTTATTTCCACATTCTACTTCCTATAATGGTTTGAAATTTAGATAAGGGACAGGAAAATGTTCCAGCAAAGATCGGAAAATGTTCTGTGTATCAGTGAAAGTGGGAATTGTTATTTTCTTACGCAAAAGGAACTGAAAGTGAAGGCTTTCTCTTGCAGTTTATTTTCTGGTTTTAGAGAAATGACTTTCTTTCTCTAATTCAATAAAATGTTCTCTGGGAACTCAGGTTAGGCAAGTATTTGTTGATGTATTTTTTTTCCAACAAGATTTTTGTGCTTTCAAATTCCATCAGATAAACCACTTATCATTTGACCATAAATGATGTGTGGCCCTAGGGGATGGGAGTTTGAACAAACTGATGTTCTAAAGGTTAAATGGCTAGGAGATTGCATGGGGGAGAGGGATGTTGATCCATCAAATTGATTGATTCATTACTTGTACTATTCTAGCTGGCTGGCATGCATGTGCACTAGTTTATGTGAGATTGCCCCTGTTACTGCAGTGACCACGTCATTTTACACAATGCATGTACTGTAACCCAATTATTTTCCCAAAAACTATGAATGAGTTCATTCCAATCAGTCGAATGGCATTTTCATATATTAGATTTCCTTAGCTCCTGATGTGTTAAATTTCTGATGGTCTTGCCAGAATGAACGGGTTCCTCTAATTTCCACTAAAGGATTGCAACTGCTTACTTTGATGCAAGTTTTGGTATTTTGTCAATCATTGAATGTGGATCATGGTGTGTTATTTTTTTCAATTCCAGTTGAATTATGATAATTATGTACTGTTGCCTTAGTTTGTATAATACCATTTACTGGGTATAACCTTGCAGCACCTTTGAATGTTCATAATTGTGACTTTCATTTTCTTTCATATCTGATTATATTTCTTCTGCTGCTTTCCTTTTCAGACTTTTTGACATTATCTCACATTCAAGGGTCATTTTCTTGAACCCAGGAAACCATCTACAAGGTAGGGGGACTTTGACTACTATTTTTTCTCTATTTTTCAAATCTTCCCTTCATTTGTCAATCTGTATAGGGTATTTATATTGAGCTTGTATTCAGACCTTAACAGCTCGGGAAATTTTGGAATTTTATTTCTGCACTCCTTATGAGCATGAGGTCAAACTGAAATAAACAAATTATACTAATTACTTTTCAGGCACTGTGCCATAATGTTCTTGAGCTAATTGTACTTACAATTCTGTATTCCTTTCCCTTTCTTGAACCTTATGTTCCCGTTACGATTTTCAAAACACATCTTCATTTTTAGAGAGAAATGTCCCTAAGCATATTACGTGACTTGAATTAATTTCGTGCAAAACAGTATTTACCGTTAATAATTGTGTTTTGTTTTCATATCATGTTTAAATTCTGCATACTCTCAATTCACTATATTTATGTGAGTATTATTTTGTCTGGTAAATGTTGTGTCAAAAACTATGCATTATTACTTTAAATAATGTGGTGCTCTATGGTTATACCAGCTGCACAATTAAGGAAAGCAAAAATCAGCTTACACAGTAGTCTAGCAATGTTTATTTAATCACAGTCCAATAGGGATAATTGTGCTGAATGGCATTATAGTGTGCCTACGATTGGATCAAAATTAATTCACATATCAAGTCAGAATAGTTCTTTTCATGTGAAGAATAACATTCCTGTCTCTATCACACTATAAATCATTTATAGCCCTCCTTTCCCCATTCAAAGTTGGCTTAGAGTTCATGAAATCATGATATAACATTGTTTTGGGGGAGAAAGGGTGTATAGGTTAACTTAAAGAAGGAAAAGAGATAAAATTGAAGCAATAGGGGGTTGAAAAGATCAATTAGTTGACAGTTTTGTGGCAGATTGTAGAATTTTCCAAATTTTCTAGGGGGAATGCCCATCAATGAACACCAGCAGTTATGCTATCCAGTGCTCCCTCAGTTCAAACATTTGTGCCTATAGCCCTTTATGTTGTTTCTCTTTATGCAAATATATTTCAGGAATCCTTCATTCTTATTTTCGCGAGTATTAAAAAATGCGAGTGCCATTTTTAGTAATATTATTTCGCTTTCAATTTGAAACAATTGATTTGTTAGTCCTATATGCTCCTGAAAAGGCATGAGAACATCTTTCTTCTGGTAAAATAATGTTTATCATACTGGTGGAAAACCTTCCACTAGAATTTACCACCATTGCTAGAACTATATACCCATTGGCCGTTTGGATGGTGGCGAAGGATGATGCACATAAAGCTCTGTTGTTAGTGACTACAGGCATGTTGGAGGCCCTAAAAATCCTAAAAATCCCTAATTTTTTTGGCTATCCCTAAAAAGCCCCAATTTTTTAGAATTTTCCCTTAAATCCCTATCTTTTCTTTCTTTCCGGTAATAACTGATGTCCAATGTCGTTGAAAGCGTCTCCACAACTTCTATCAGTGACTGGTAAGTTATTTCAGCTGTTTTTGTGCACTTTTCTTTAAGATTTCTTCCCAATGATATAATTTGAGGGAGGTGGGTTGTGCTCATTTTGCTTGAGCTCAAGTACTAGATTTATACTATCTCATTCTCGACAAGAGTTTTAAAGTAGTAACATCTCTTTGTAGAAGCTCTTACAGAGACTGCAGTAAACGAGTTTCTCAGTAACTGTTGTTCTGAAACAATACTTCTTTATTTTAGTTTTTACCTTCATGTGAATGTAAGGGCATCCACATAACTTACTCAACCTTTTTCTGCTCACTGATGAAGCCGTTAACAGCGCAGGTTCAAAAGATAGTCTTATTGTAATATTCATCCTTTGGTGTGCCTTGCAGTTTTGTCTCAGAGTGTTGAGTAATACTGTGAACCACATGTAACTTGTAATCATGCCACACTGAAAGACACAGTTTCAGAAAGCCTGGTTAGGAAAAACTGATCGCAATGGACATCTTATTGGAGAGTGGTTGAAAGAAGATTGAACACCATTTACAGTGACATGCACATTGTGTGCTTCTTCCTTTAAATGTGATAATTCTGGCTTGCAGCAAGTTATGTCACATGCAGATGGAAAACGACATAAAGCTGTAGCAAGTCAGCGATTTAGCAAAAGCCAGAAACATTCGTCAACTTCAGAGAAATTTGGTGCATGTGTACCGAACAGCAGAAGTCACAATGACCAAGTAACTGTTGCAGAGGCTGCATGGTGTATGAAAATAGCAGTAAGCAACTACAGTTACAACAGCTGTGAGGATTTGCCTGACTTGTTTCAATTCATGTTTCCCTGCCCCTTCACAAATGACTTTTCCCTTGGTCGCAGTAAGGTTTCATACGTGATCTCAGACGGTTTAGGACCTTATTTTCAAGAACTCCTGAGCAAAACCATGACGAAAGAAGGCAATCCATTACGTTGCAGTTCAATGAAACGGTCACTATGCAAAACCAGAAGCAGTTAGACTTACTAATCAGATTTTGGTCTGAGGAGAAAGGAGAGGTTGTGACACGTCTTCTTAGGGCATTGTTTTTCGGCCATGCAAAGGGAGACATTGTCGCAGATTCCATAGTTTCAACGTTGGAAGAGGTTGGTTTGAATAAAGAACAGTTCCTCAGTATGGACTCAGATGGTTCAAACGTGAATAAGACAATTTGGAAGTCCCTAAATAAGCACCTGAAGGTATTGGGTTTCCCTGGTCTTGTCGAATTCATGCCTTGTAATGTTCATGTCGTGCATAACAGCTTCAGACATGCCTTGTCTGAGTATGGTCAGCGTGCTGAACAACTGGCCCTTGATCTCTTCTATTGTTTCAAAGCACATCCAGCTCGTAAAGAAGATTATTTCAAAGTACAAACTGACCTTGGCTTTGATGAGCAACTGTTAATTCGTCACCTTCAGTCCAGATGGTTAATACTCACTCCAGCTTTGACAAGGGTAGTTGACAACTGGGAGCCTATCTGTTGTGCTCATCTTGCTTGAGCATATCTATATGCTTATCAAAGCTGTGCTTACTCTTTTCCACGGCAATGCTGATGTTGAGCAGAGCCTGTCAATCGACAAGCAGGTAATTAGAGCAAATAGAACACTCCTAACTCATGAGTCACTCAATGGCATCAGACAAGTCAAAGACGCAGTAACTGCTACAGACGAGAAGATCCACGCTATGGATTTTTCTACGGAGCTCATATCATGTACCAGAAAGGCTTATTATAGATACAGACAAAGACTGGAAGAGCAGAAAAAACAAGAAGAAGCTCAGAAGAATGAAAGGGTTAGAAGTGAAGAAGCTGAAAAGCATAAGAAAATAGCAGAGGAGAAGGAATTTGAAGAGAGAAAACGGAAACTTGAGGAGACTGAAAAGGAACTGCAGAAGCAGCACGAGGAAAACCAATCCAAGCTGAAGGCTGCAGAGGCGTTGTTTAGTGAAGCCAACCAGAGATTAGCTGATGCAGTTAAGTCCAAAGATTTTAAGAACAAAGTGGTTGTAGCTCAGGGCCTATTGGAAATTGCCCACAAAGAGATGAAAACTGCACAGAGTGAAATGGAAGACTGGCAGAAAAGGAGAGCATCTTTAGACGGCAAACGTTTTTTTCCTGAGGGAATGTATTTGGCAATTGCAACTGAAAATGATTGATAATGCTAAACACTAGACTGCCCTTCTGTTCATAATTTAGCAGTTAGGATGCAATGCTTAAATGATTTTTATTAGTTTGCTCTACGTTATTTGATCATAGTTTTTCTGAATGGTCAAAATTGAATCATTATGTTGTTTAAAATTTCATAATATCAATTATTGATATTGTTCTTGTTCAGTGCACACTTGCACTGATGTTATATGAAGATTCTTAGTTGCATGATTTCAGTGGGATACGGACACCCCACATCAACTAGGGCAGATGTCTAGAGAATCAGTGCCATTGTATTATTTACATTGACTGATCAGTCTACTACTGTAGAACCCGTACTAATATTGAATGATTAAATATGTTTAGTTTCAGGTGACAGTTTTAAGTTTATGAAACCACTTCAAATTTTATTGATGTTGGATTTAAGTAAGGCCTTTTCAAGACACATTCTAACGATGGCCATCCTCTTGTTGAAAACTTTGTATATTGCGATTTTAATTGAGTAAGTATGCTTGTGTTTGGATGGGGAAAAAGGTAAGATACATTACTAAAAATTGCCCTAAAAAGCCCTAATTTTCAACCATTTTTCCCTTAAAATCCCTACTTTTTACAGAAAAAAATCCTAATTTCCCCCCTAAATATTGCTAATAGGTGACCAACATGCCTGTGACCATAACCGGGTGTCAAGTTCCTATTTTTTTCTATTTTTCCTATTTTTTGGCCTGCCTCCTATTTTCTCTTATTTTTTCATGAAATTCCTAGTTCTTCCCCTTTTTTTAGGGTTTTACTAGGTACACAGAAACATTTTGAAATATTTGAAATAAAATTCCAAATAAAATTGATAAATTCTACAAAAAACTGAAACTTCATGTCAAAAAAGACCAGTTTGAAGTCTTTATGAGCGATTTTATTCTGAAACTAGTACCCAGACTTTCTCAGTGCTTTTGATAACATGCAAGGGATTCTGGGAGGTTCATATGCATGTATGTGCATTTGCCAGGTTGAAGTGGGGCTGCAATGCATTATGGATGTATGTCATGGTGCCTGTTAAATATTAAAGCGTTGGGTTGTGGAACAGAGTTTCTGTTGGGAGTGTTAATAGGATAGAACTCAAGAAATCTTCCTATTTTTTTCCTATTTTGGGGTGAGAATTCCTATTTATTTCCTATTTTATGGCCACTGTCATTCCTATTTTCTTATCTTCTAAGTGTCATTTGTCACTTGACACCATGCCATAAGTATTGCGCTTTTCTAGGGGTGGCTGATGGTGGTTGCATGCCCTCTCTCTTTTGATCTGGCCTGTGGAACTTGGTGCTGTTTTGTTGTTGTTTTTGGGGTTTCAAGAAGATAGCCTTACTTTTAACACAAAAGAGTGTAATCACGCATATGAATACCATGGTACTTAGAAAGCAGACTGCATTCTGTTAAGTATCAGACATTAAAGAACTAAAACGGACTGAGTTTAATCTAAGGCACTCGAGAGAGAACAAAAAGGCTCGTTGGTGATTCTTTTTCCCCTGAGCCTTTCAATTCGTAAGGTAAAGTATCTCTGATTAAATCCCATTCCCTCCCCTCCGTTTCTCCACGAGGGTGGTGTACTGCTACTCGTAGGCGAGGGGTTCTTTAATGAATTTGGCTACCTTATAACTTGACTTCGATTGTTATGATTAACAGGCTGTCCTGGTTAGTTTCATGGCTACGACTACATCGCCATTTACATCTACGAAAGAGACGACCAACTATGCAAGGCTGTGTCGCCTCCTGGTGGATGTTGGATCCCAGGCGCTGCGGTCCACTTTTGACAAAGTACATCCACCACTGACTCTACCCACAGTTTTGGGAAAAACCTCTGTGCACTACCCCACGTTGCAATCGCTGTACAAAGGGAAGAAGAGAGTGCTGAATCCCACGCAATGGGGGGCACTGTATCCTGCTCATTTACCTGTGTCGTCGGCAAGCTTTGATATCACACTTCTGACGGTGCTTCTAAGAAATATCTGTGGTTTGAGCCCTCCTGCCACTGGGTGGGATCATCTCCCCCCAGCTACAAACATTAGCACCGCAGATGACATCGCCAGAATAAAGTATTATAGGAACATTGTATATGGCCATGCCTCTCAAGCCTCTGTGGATGACACTAATTTTAGTACCTATTGGAGGGAGATACGAGAAGCGTTGGTGAGACTGGGAGGAGCTCATTTTCGAGCTGACATCGACAATCTTGAACACGACGCTATGGATCCAAAAATCAATGAGCAGTATCGTGAACTGATGGAAGAATGGAAGAAAAATGATGACAACATCAAGGACAAACTTGAAGAGATGGAAGGTTAGCATTCTCGAGTGCCATATGGATGAATCAGAAGTAAAACAAGGCAAATAAATTTTCTTTTATATAGTTGGGTAGGATAGCTCTCGATGATTTTATTTTGCTCGCAATTTTGTCACAAATTTGGACGGTTTTTTTCCAGCGTCATGAGTGAAAAATGCAAAATCGATTAATCCAAATGTTGACACTGTACTTTCATTGGTGGTATTCCTGTGTATTAATTGGTTTGGAACAGCATAAACAATGGAGTGCATGTGTTGAATTTCATACAGAGCATAGATATTGCATTGATCAAACTTAAGACCTCTCACGGCGCACTATTTTCGATTGCTCAGGGTTGTATAATTTTATTTCCTAAACACAAACATAAACATAAACGCGATAGGCCTTTACTGACTACAAAATTCGAAAAATACCAAGGAATGATAACGTTGTACTATTTTATTGGCAAAAAACGTAAGACTATAGTGTAAATGTGCCTATGAAATGTTTGCTATCTCTCGTAAATTTTCAGAGTCACTGGAAAATATGAGAACAATTATGGAGAGAAACTTCAGAGACACAACTGAGAAGATAAAGAGTGAAATGAAAGACGTAAAGGAAAAGCTTGGTACTTTGACGGCCTCAGTGAAGAAAAACACAGATCAAGGTTAGTTGGTAAAATGAGCTTCACAAAGCAAACAATTAGCAATAACGATACCGGGCTCTTCAAGAGTTCGTATCGCATCTCTTAAGACTGACAACAACATTTGCTTGACGTCGGGAAATTCAGCCCACCTTGGTTATATACTGATACAAGACCACACCTTGGCCAGAACCTGCCCCGGCCACACATGAAGATCAGTTGTAATGTGTGGTATGAATAGAATGGTACGGAATCTGAGAATTTCCACCCTTGCTGTCAGATTTTGGTTATCTGAGAGAATTAATACAGATTTATACTCATAGGCGAAAAGGTTCATTGTCTCACCTTTGTTAGGGAAACGATGAATCTAACTTCCCAGGCCGTTAGATATGGACTGCATATTGCCGAATAAAGGAACTCAAACATTCCACCGCTCATATTGTAGAGTATTCCATTTTGATAAGCTGACCGGCAAGAAAAGAAACTTCTATCAATTACGAATAAACAACTACAAAACACAATTTTTGTGTGTGCTCGTTCTTTTTACGTTCTTCTTTTACGAAATAAATTGGTTCATTTGTATCTCCTGGATGAGGATCGTCTGATTCAGGATATGAATTGGGTCAGGATAAGGTGTATGCAGTTACTTTACATTTCCCTCGTTAACGATTGGACTGAAGAGGTAACTTCCCACTTCATTGCGGGTGGACCTCTAGTTTTATCAAGCATTTTCTCTTGTCATGATAAAACCGCTTGTGATAGGAGGCGTAATGGTCCCCTTTGTTTCTCGTTGATTAGTTTACGCAGTCTTTTGAACCAAAACGAAACCTTACTCAGACAGCTTTCCAACCGAGGTTTGCTGCCAGAAATCAATGAGGAAAAACCTTACGATGTAAGGGTGTTGTCCAACTCCAGGCCAAACAATAAAGGAAATGAAAAGGATCTCTATAGTTTCCTTTCATTAAGACTAAGAGTTTCATTGATATTCTTAACGTCAGATACCATGGGAGGATCTCTCGAGAAAATGACAGGCGAAACAACAAAGATGGACATGGAACTGAAAGAAGAGGGAGGAAAGCTGTTTACTCTGACAACCCCGGTGCGAGAAAGCAGGGGTGGAGGTCGGTTACAGTATACGAGAAAACTTATTCTGCTTATTGTTGAGTGTTCATTACCTGAGAATTAAGCCGCAGCTAATATGTCCTGCATGTGACAGAGTGATCATTCTATCTTGAAGAGATTGGTTTTTTTTCAATTGAACAATTTCCGGAAGAGTCTCTGCAGTCGGCTTTCACTTTAATGCATTAAGTGTGGTGCGCAGGTCACAACTGGCCATTCGAATTTCATTTTCCCTAGCGTTCTAAGATTGAGGTATAGAAACCACTTTTCATAGAGTACCCTCTAACCAAGAGGTAGCAAACAATACATCTACATAGATACAATAAATCGATACAATGCATCAAACAATACATGGGAGGGCATCGGCATTGAATTTTCCTTTAAAATTTCACCGGGATCACCCTGGAAACATTGTAGTTGATAAGCCATTTTTGTCTGTTTTCAGTCATAAAACGATGACCTCTTTATAACTTGTAAAATCTGTTGTAAATCATACAGGAAGAATCCAAGATTCAATGAAAGAAACAACTATGAGAATGGAGAACGAAATGAAAGAGATGAAGAAAAAGCTGGGTTCCCTGATAGCTTCACCAGAAAAGAGCAGGGATCGAGGTCAGTCGTTTAGAAGACCGCGAGCGGACAGTTTAAACGTCAAATATTGGGCTGATACTAAGGTCGATCTCAAGAACTAACAATATAAGTTCGACTAAATTCGTAATCTTATAGCTTTTTTTCGATAACCACTTTGAAACAAATTTTTTTATTGTTTTGTAGATGAGATTGTTCATTATCAAAACTCATACTCGTAAACTGTTTGGACAGTCACTTTATTGTCATAGGATAGACTGGGATTCAAATGGTTGTCTTTTGCAAAGCAAGAAAACTATTCCAACGTTCTAGTGATTTATTTGGCAGTGTTGTCGAAGTCAGACAATTAATTTAAATTTAATACCAAATATCTGAGAAATATCACAGTTTTTCCTGTATCTTTTACATTTCTAACTCATTTTGCTATCTCTAGGTATTTTCGATCCAACTGAACTTATCGACGGGATTCGCCAGCTTTACAAGACTCGCGAGGGAAGGCTTTCACCATTTCCTTGGTGTGAAGAGTTTCAATTCTTTCTTGGCAATATTTTTACCAGACTCAAAGTAGTTAGAAGGAAGAAAACGAGAGGAGAAGTAACTGACGTATTTGTTGACATGACGTCCATACTGAACCCGAATGAAGAGTGTTCAGCGCCGAGAACAGTGTTGATTGAAGGAGAACCTGGTATGGGAAAAACCACGTACTGCAAAAAGTACGTCTACGACTGGGCCACAAGAAAGCCGGAAACTCAGGGCTGCGGCTTAACAGCATTCAAAGCAGTATTGTTGCTTAAATGTCGAGACATCTATTCCGGTGTTTGGGAAGCCATTGACGATCAGCTTCTGCCCCGAGACATCGATGAAAAAGTTAAAAAACAATTCTTTCAGTTCATTCGTGAAAATCAATCCAGCATTTTATTGATACTGGATGGATTGGATGAGTTGCATTCCAGCAAATTGCTAATGTTTTCGGAATTGATTGAAGGAAGGGTACTCCCTAGATGCCACATAATTATAACAGCAAGACACGAAGCTGGAAAAGAGGCGAGAAGATTATGTGACACGCTGCTTGAGATTGAAGGATTCACCAAAGAACATGTTAACGAATTTGTAATCAAATACTTTAAAGAAAGGCCAGATTTAGCCACTAAGCTCTCGGAACGGATGTGGCGCGATAAAAACCTGAGGGAGATGGCAGCCAATCCTTTAAACACAGCACTTCTTTGCCTTTTGTGCGAAGAGTTTCATGGCACACTTCCCGAAAACAGAGCTCAACTTTACTTGGATATGGTTGAATTTGTCTTGAGAAGATATAGAAAAAAGGAAGGACAATCAAAAGCGAATGTAAACCTGACAAACCTTTACAAACCGCAATTGAATCGCCTTGGGTTGGTAGCGTTGAATGGCCTACTTAACGACAAATTGGATTTTGATGAAAGTGAATTGGGAGACCATGCGAAAGAGTTGACTGCGTTTGGATTTCTATCGGTGCAGCCTGGTGGAAGCAAATTTAGAGAAAATGTGCATTATGCTTTCCTACATAAAAGTTTTCAAGAATGCTTTGCAGCATTCTTCATTTGTTCTCAGATTCAAAGGAAGGAAATCACACCTAAAAAACTAGTTTTCGATGATAGGTATTTCGGTAAACTGAAACAAGTACTTTTGTTTTCATGCGGAATTTTAGCCATGCGATGCGATGAACGCGTTGTGGCTCTTGTGAACAGTTTAACAAACCAAGTCAACAAACATGAAGGCAATGGTGCAAACGTTGTATTAGAGGCCATTAGCGAATGTAAAAGAGGAAAAGATTTTCCTTTACATTTAGCAAAATGTTTTGGATCTAGTTTGAATCTTACCAATTTGGATTTGTCTGGGAATTCTATTGGCGATACCGGTGCTACATCTATTGCTGAGGCAATCAAAGTCAACAAGACTCTGACCAATTTAAATTTGCCTGGGAATAATATTAGTGATGCCGGTGCTACATTTATTGCTGAGGCAATCAAAGTCAACAAAACTCTGACCAATTTAAATTTGTCTCTCAATCGCATTAGTAATACCAGTGCTACATCTATTGCAGAGGCAATCAAAATCAACAAAACTCTGACCCATTTGAATTTGTCTGGAAATTATATTAGTGATGATGGTGCTAGATCTATTGTCAAGGCAATCAAAGTTAACAAGGCTTTGACCAATTTGAGTTTGTGTCACAATGATTTTAGTGATGCCAGTGCTGCATCTATTGCTGAGGTAATCAAAGTCAACAAGACTCTGACCAATTTAGATTTGTCTTTCAATCGCATTTCTGATACCAGTGCTTCATCTATTGCTGAGGCAATCAAAGTCAACACGACTCTTACCAATTTAGATTTTTTTTGCGATGCCATTAGTGATGCTGGTGCTTCATCCATTGCTGAGGCAATTAGAGTCAATAAGACTCTGACCACTTCAAATTTGTCAATGAATTAGATTAGTGATGCCGGTGCTACTTCTATTGCTAAGGCAATCAAAGTCGACAACACTCTGACTCTATTGAAATTGTCTGAGAATTAGATTAGTGATGCCGTTGTTACATCTATTGCTGAGATGATCAAAGTCAACAAGACTGCGTCCAATTTGAATTT
The DNA here is from genome assembly GCF_964205215.1 of Stylophora pistillata. Taxonomy (NCBI): domain Eukaryota; kingdom Metazoa; phylum Cnidaria; class Anthozoa; order Scleractinia; family Pocilloporidae; genus Stylophora; species Stylophora pistillata. Next base: position 10,363,343 of record NC_142525.1, read on the forward strand.
GATTCTCAATGATTTAAGTTAAAGCAGATAATTCGGATTTGCGTAACATTGGTATTTAGTGATACTGGTGCTACATCTATTGCTAATGCAATCAAAGTCAGCAAGACTCAAACGAATTTGCATTTGTCTGAAAATTATATTTACGATGCCAGTGCCACATGTGTTGTTGAGGCTCTTAAAGTCAACATGACTCTGTCCAATTTGGCCGATTTTTCTGGGAATTACAGCAGTGATGCTGGTTTTAGATCTATTGCTAAAGCAAAGTCGACAAGACTCTCACCAATTTGGATCTGCCTAGAAATTCAATTAGTTATGGAGGTATTGGATATATTGCTGTCGCGGCAATCAAAGGTAACAAGACTGACTATTTGAATCGGTCTGAAAATTATTTTAGTCACACCGATGCTGCTTCTATTGCTGAGGCAATCAAAGTCGACAAGACTCTGACCAATTTGGATTTTTCTTGGAATTGTATCAGTAATGCTACGGCTACATTTATTTCTGAGACACTTCAAGTAAAAACAAGAAAACGTTGAAACTTTTTGCCGTGAATTCATCGCTGCATCATAATTTTGCTGAAGTGATATGTGTGACCAAAACTCTAAGTGAGTTTAACGTACTTGAGGAGAAGTTATTCAAGTGATTGTACTTTTCTTTTACAGGTAATTAATTGAACTATAAAGCTTTTCTTTGAAAAAATGTGAGCAGTTACTATATATATTGCTAAACTAATGGACAAACTCTGCGTAGTGTGTTTTCTTTAAACTGCTCTAAGTAGCACCTTGATTAGATTACATGCAAGCTATAACAGCTAACTTTGTGATATTTTCTACAATTAAAATGATGCTCATGCTCAATCAAAAGCTTGTTTTTTACTTATTGTTTGAATAATAGCCCAGTGCCGATATTTTTAGGCGCGCAAGTCTGGAACCTAGTTTTCGATACCAAAGCGAGGCCTGGTGGAATATAAGGAAACTTGAATGCAGACTTCGAAGAGCACATCAGGCGCATAATCTGTCTTCGATGAAGTTAGAAATAATTATTTTCCTCGTTTATAGGACGGTGAAGTACTGCGCTGTAGCGCTCTGTATTAATGGGACTCACAATTAGTCAAATCTCTCATATTTTCGTTTTCGTTAAGAAATAAAATTACGCAAGGAGCGGGAAAAGCCGACGGCAAATTTAAGAATCTTATTGATCGCTCCATTTCAGCAAAGAACACCTGAAAAGAATCAAAGGAGTCCCAGGAGCTTTCCCCACTGTCTTTGATCCAAGCAGACAGGCGCCAAAGAGAATTCAGTGGATCTCTGTAAAGACAAGCTCACTAAGAGAGCTCTTCAGGCTAAGCGATTGGCTGACAAGATGGGGAGCTTCCCATCGATATGACGAACACCGATTTATTTCAAAGCTGCAAGGTGAAATTCAAACTGGTTTTACTTGTAGTATTTTTTAAACCAACAGGTAAAATTTAAACTACAGCATATACAATAAACCCAAAGGGCCAAAAGAATATAACCTTTCCTGAGGGCCTGGGTGCTACCATGCATCTCAAGTTATGTATCTGCCAGGCTGCAGCCAGTCTATTTATCTTAGTGATCAGAAGACAATATTTACCTTTCAAATTATACCCATGAAAGTCATAGTTTCACATTTAATTTCTTAAGCTTGGCCCACTAATGCTGTTACACTTCCAGTTAAAAAGTAGTTACACTGAATTTCAATATCTCATTTCTATTAAATTCTGTCACAGAGGTACAGCAGTGTGTTCATTCACCTCAATGAATTCTCCTTCCAACTAGCAGAATAATCCAGATTCTCAAATTTTCTTTCTTAAGTCTAAGCTTTTCCATTACACAATGCTTTGCTATTTCATATTATTTTACTGACCCTATATTCTCTTATTGTATAATTTTATTTTTAAGAATTACACTGACTAGGGGGCCCCTGATACTGACTTTTTTTTTTATCGTATCGATGATTTCCAAGCTCTTGTATCTCAAACAAGTGTTTCTTAAGTATCATTGAAAGTGGCAGTTGTATTTATTTCTTCGTTTTAATAGGTATTTTTTCGTAATGACCAAGCTATACTTTGTACACCCTCTTCCAATTAAAACAAGAACATTAACAACAAAAATGCGTAAGCATTTTTTCTCATTTTTAATTGGAACTCGGAAGCCATCTCATTAAATTTGTCAACGATAAATATTCTTTAACGTTGGGAGATAGGGGGGGGGGGGCGGGGGGCGACGGAGGGGTGAGGAGAGAGAATGCAAAACGCTATGGGTAAATTATAAAATACCAATCTAGCGTCAGTAGATGCTCGTTTCTAGTTACAAGACACGAGTTAGAAAGCGAGGTAACTAAGCTCTAGAAGGGGAGAAGAAATTAAGGTATGACGAAAGGTTTGCAACCTTTCCTAGTGACCTGAGGAAATCTGCTGGGAGCAGAGAGGTCGGATCGGCTTCAGCCGCAGAATTCTTAACGACAGATTCATAGACACCACTTTTACTTGTTGAACAAATAAAATGGATCGTAACCAAACTTACTTACAAAGCAGCTCTCGTAGTGATATCACTCACAATGTATATGAAGTTGGCAGACGAGGAAAATAAAACAAACATGTTGAAAGTCATGATTGAAGAAAACGGAAGAGAGTAGAAAAACGTAATAGTTACAGATAACAAATTGCAACAAATCTTGAAGAAAACAAAATAAAACCTGGAGAAACAGAAAGGAAATTGTCCCTCCCCATCTCTCTCCATTAGTTCTCACTGTCAAAACTCATTTCCAGTCTTCCCTCGCAGTGGCTTTTCATGTTTGACACCATATATCCTTAGGGGAAAAGAAATTAAAGCAGGAAAAAAATTTGCAGGACAAAAGGTAAGAGAACTAACTTAGTCACATGAGAACTCAAGTTAGTTTATCATTTGGTGACGGACGTTTTATATTTTTTACCATGTTTTGGTATCATGTTACCTTTTAATAATGATGATGATGATGATAATAATAATAATAATAATAATAATAATAATTTATTCATAAAATGAAAAAGTACCTATCACATGTTGCAGAGAATTTCAAAAAGAAAAACAAAATTACCACCTACAATTACCTAATGAGCTAGGTTAAATTTAAAAATTAGTCAAAAGAAATAGGAGGTCTTCACTCGATTCGCGTTTAATTTCGACCGGCGACTAGATTTTTCTCACAGATTGTATTCTGTGACCTCTCGTTTAGGTGGAAGGTTTCTTAGACTAAAAATGTTTCTCTCGATATTTTATCTTGTCGAAAATTTTCTTATATTGTTTTTCTAATAGATTAGGTCATACATGTTGACCGACGTAGATATGTACCCCTCTCGTAACACCTATCAGGAACAATGTACAATCGTAAGCTCTGCATTAACAGCACCGCACACCAATAGACCATAGGTCAAATCAGAGATAACTAGACTTTGATACAGATAGTTTAATTCTGCCTGAGCAGATTGAGCCTGAGTATTTATGTGCGTAATACCAACTGTGCAAAGACGACTCCCTTGTTTGAAGTATGTTTGAGTGCGCGTGAATCTGTCCCGTTTAGGTCTCCATTCGTTCGTCCGAAGATCAGTAAAAAGGGAAACGAATTGGTTTAAACCCACATCACTGTCTAGGCGAAGAGTTGACCCTTAGAAATCACAGGTACAGATAGAATAGTCGAGTTATTCACTCTGAAGTGATTGCTTGAACTTTAATAATCCGTTGTTGATTTACATCACTCGCATGAACATGTATGATTATGTCAATTTAACATGAGCTTTTGGAGAGTAACGTCTGTTGAACATATATTTTATACATTATCCACAGACTTCCCTTCTCAGCCCGATCGATGAGCTTTATTAGGTGTCCTGGGTGTATTTATTTCGCTTGAAGGAACGTTCTCGAGAACATCATGTGAAGGGTAAGTCGATCAATGATGTAATAATTGTGCGCACTGAAAAGTCATCTTATTATGAATTCATTTTAACGCTGAGCGTCTGTTTTGCATTCGGACCAACTGCATTACCTCCGTCAGTCGTTTCTGATCTAGACAAAGGACAGGGAAATGCTTTGGTGAAGATCGGAAACGTAATGCGTCTCAATGAAGGCGGAAGCTGCTATTTTAACGTACGCGAGGAAACAGAAAGTGAAACTACCCCCTGCAGTTCATCTTCCGGTGCCAGAGAAAGACTTGCTTTTTCTAATTCGATGAAATATTATCCGAGAGCTCGCGTTAGGTATAATTTGTCAATGTGTTTTATTTTTAACAAGATTACCGTGCCTTCAAATTCAATCTGATAAACCACATACACTTAACATTTAACCACAAGTAAAGTGATTCTTAACTTGAACTTCCAAAATCCGTTGTTGATTTATTTCTCTCGTGTAAATTATAACTCGGATCTTGAGATAAGCGTATGTTTAACGTATATTTAATACACCAGCTACATATTTTTCTTTTCAAGACTATTGCTGAGCTTTTGTAATTATTATTATTAATTATTATGAGTGTAATTATTTCGTTTGAAGGAAAGTTCTCGAAAAGATCATGTGAAGTGTAAGTCGATGAATGACGTATAAATTTATACGCAACAATAGTCAATTTACTGGAAATTAATTCATTACTAAGTGTTTATTTTGCATCCAGACCAACTGAATTGCATCCAACATTCGTTTACGATCTAGATAAGGGACAGGCAAATGCTATAGCGAGGTTTGGAAAAATTAATTCGTAACAGTGAAAGTGGAGGTTGCTATTTTCTTCCGCAAGAGGAAACTGAAAGTGCGTAAGTCCTGACTTGCTTTCTCTAATTCAGTACAGTGTTTTTCGGGAACTCTAGTGAGCCATTATTTGTCGTTGGGGTTCTTTTAACAAGACTTTTTGCTTTCAAATTTCGTCTAATAAACCACTCACCATTTGACCACAAGTAAAGTGTGGACAAATTTTGAAGGAAGCCTTTATTTATGAAAAAAAAACTAATCAACTAATTGAATTTGACTAATTTCAAATATATCTCATACTTTATTCATAGAGGCTGATAAATCTAAAAATCCAAAAATATAATAATAACAGAGAGGCTTTCTGATACAGAAAACCAAAAAGATTGGAAGATTTCCAGAACAAATAACCATTGGGGAGGGATGGAAAGGAAAGAAAATAGGTTCTTGCTGTGTAAATGAGGTTCAGTGTGCTTTAGAGAGCTGGGAAATTGAACAACTGAATTCTAATTCCAAAGCGATGATCTTTTCAGTACCTTAGCACAGCCTTACTATTATTAGCAATAGGAAAACTAACTAACAGCCTACACTGAATAGTCTGCTAATGTTATGCGTCTATTAGTCAAAACTTCAACATCTCCCACCCCCCCCCCCCAAGCGGTGAACCCACACACATTTGACTGTCGTCGGTGCTCAGGAGGGTAGGGAGTGTGAGTTTTGGCATGATGGGTTGGGGAATTTGAAATGGGAGTGGCAAGTCTTTCAAGCCGTGTAAATACACAACTTTTATCTTTTAATATGGAGATGTTTAAAGGTAAAGAGTTCACTTTTGCAAGTGAACAGCTAGTTCAGAAGAAATGGTCTATAAGGTCTACAATGTCTTAGTTTTTAACATTTCAATAGTCAAATCAGTCCCAAGTCAATGAGCAGAAAGTCACAGTTTCTGATCTTGCCTAAAAAATTGACCATCAAACTCTGCACTTAGGTGGAGCGTTTAAACAGTATTTTGGCCCCGAGGTAGGGGTTTTTGAGTGAATCAATCCTCTAAAGGTTAAATGCCTAGGGGAAATGGAAAATGGGGCCATCAAATAGATAGATTCCTTAGTTTATTGTACTATTATGCTTCTGGGAATCAAAAGTGGCTTTTTGCTTGGGTCCAACGTGAAATGAAACATCCTTTTTGGTCAGTTTCCTTAACAGTTCTGCGAGAGTCGCAAATTACAAGGTGAATCTGCTGCTGTCAGTAGTTAGCCAGTTTAAGGTACTGTTGCAGACTCCTTTGTTTCTTGTAGAGCTCACGTTTTTCCTTTTCTTGGAGCTAATTCCTTTTTCTGATTGAAGAATACCAATAAACAGGCGTATGTCAACATTGAAAGTCAAACTGTGCCGTCTGAGGCTAGCTCAATCGGTAGAGCGCCGGACTGTTGTGCGGGAGGTCGAGGGTTCAAGCCCCGGCCGGACTAACACTCAGGGTCTTAAAATAACTGAGGAGAATTTGTTACCTTTTTATGATATCAAAAAATGGATAGATATTCTAGTCTTTTCGGATAAGGACGAATAAACAGTAAGCCCCGTCCCCTGCAGGGTTAGGGGTAGGAGACGTTAATTTGCCACGCACGAGATTACTGTGTGATGGATTTCCTCCCCTTGGGTTGGATGGGTGGGTTTACTGGGCCCGCAGTAATTGGCGCAAAGTGTTGCGGTGTCCCCGCTTGTCGGCGAATCTAATAAATTAAATTAAATAGGTGTTCCATGGTTGAGAGTCGCCTGATTTGGGCCATGCGTAATGCTATCATCACAGAAAATGTCGACTCCCTCTATTTCAGATAGAGCGGTAGATATCTCAAGTTGATACAACTCACTTGCCGAGCTGTATCAGCTGTTGTATCTGTGCAGCCCTTTATGTGTCACGAAGGTGGTGATCTTATGCGGCTCTTGGCTTAGTTCCAGCTAGTGGTTTCTCCTCTTTAGATTTACCATGCTAAATATCTTTGAGCCGTTCATTTTGTAGGAGCTCATATACTGTGGGTTAGCGACCACATATTATGGGCTTGTTAGCCACTGCTTCCATTGTAGTCCCAACGTGGCAGCCTCTGACTGACAATTGAACTTAGGAACTGTATTTGAAGCTCCATTTTCGTTCGAAGACATGTTTTACCAAACTTATGCTGTCTCTATGTTGTCCTCATGCCGTGCTTATCTTGTTGCCAAGGTTGCGTTCTCTCACGACGTAAATAACCGATAAAATAACACAAATGCACTCAAACAAGTCAACCATGTGCTCTACATATATATTTTTCAATCCCTACTTATTGCTCTGCCTCATTCCTTGTTACATAGTACAAGACACCATACTTGTCTTTGGAAATTAGTATATTCACGCTGTCCGTCATAGGCTTTGCGGAGTTGATCCTACCTTGGCTTTCAAAGAACCCTTTTGTTTGCCTGGCTGTTGTAATCATTGTAGGAATGTGGCTTAAAAATATTTTTTTCAAGCTTTTTGGGTTTACTGGTTGAATTAAGCAGTTGCATTTAGGCTTGCAGAGATTGTTCCTCTCAGGTGCAATTGACATATGGCCTGTGTTTTGCTAGCCTGCAGTGCAGGCGGATTTTGGCGGGGCGAGTGGATATTCCGTTCAGGCCGCCATCTTAAATTAGAAAAACAGTGGAGAGTTGGGGCGAGGTAAAAAATTTACCAAGCTAGTGGAAGGGAGAGAGAAAAATTGTGGATGAGGGAGGGGGAGTGGAAAGAAAAATTTTCTTCCTCATCCCACCACCCACTCCGACATTCTCGCATTTTCGCCCCAATTCTTCCAGTCTGCAGCGAATCCAACATGGCGGCTAAACACTCGAAAGATGAAAACTACCAAAACTGCCTGCGCGACAGGCTAGTGTTCTGCAGATTTGTATGGCGTTCAGTGTTTTGGTGAAGTCGTAGGAAAACCTGATGTCAAGCTGGAGGACTTTTACTCGTGGTTGAGCTGATAATACTTGAATACATTATCAGAAAGGAGATATAATCCCCAAGTGACATGGTGTTAGTGATTGTGGATGACCATCAAACTAGTTCAACACCCACCACAATGTAGTTTCAACATTATTATTATTGGGTTTGTCCTTGTGTGAGTGAGGATCAATGATGCCTCAAAACTTTGCTAATAACTATTATCCTAACAACTACTTTGGTCATTCTAAGAGTGGCCGTTAAGGAACATATGCTCAGTCTGATCATGCAATTGTACAGATTCATTTTTTTTATAAATGGATCTTCTTAATGTTATGGAGAATGGCAGGTTTATTTGCACTACCGCCCCTGCTGGCTGTGACTAGATGTTTATTCTGCTGTATATATTCGTTAGAGGAAGCTAGGAAATATGGCTTTGATATTGGTGAAAAATTGATAGGATTGCTACACTTATATCCTTGTTATAGTAGTCAGAATTTCTTACTGGTAGATTTAGTAAATGTTCCCAAGTGGTGGTGTATAAGAGAATTTTTCATCTTTTGAGCGGGGCCTTGATGATGTTGGGATTAATGTACTAGGACACCAATTGGAGAGGCAAAAATAAGCGTCAGTTATGCTGTGTATCACATGGTTAGATAGATCATAAGGTTGTTGGTGAGCCTCATAGTAATGAGTGGTCATGGATGATGCTTGTGCAGTTTTGTTACCTGCTAGTGACTTTGTATATAAGTAGCTGTGTCATTGCAGGTTCAGTTGCAGATGGCGGTTACTTCTCTTGTCTTTGGATACTGCATGTGGAATAAGGTTGGTTGTTGAATTTCTTTGCCCTTTTAAATGTAACCACAAGTGGTGAGTTTTGCTGTTAGACACATTTTTGTGAGTGGAAACATTCTTTTTAAGGAGGTGGTAATATTACAGCCTGTTTAGCCTGTTACTTGCACTCTTTTGTTCCAGTGGTCAATGAACTGGGATACCAAATTAAGAATACTTCTACATGCACTTTAATTGCCACATTCCACAGGCTACTATTCAGTGATGGTTGTGAACACAATAACCTGAAAGAATATCTTTCTCAAGTTGTTGTTTAGATGGTAGTTCCTAGTGTAGTCATGGAATTGTTCTATTGGCTGACCTGGTTAAACACCGACTACCTTATTGATGACAGTTCTCCTAACACAGTGTAGTTGCATTGATTTTCTATGTTGGGGTGGCGATTGACCATGCTTCTGCAACTTGTGCTTCTAATGACTGAGTTCAGGTGCAATAATCTTAGCAGGGATGGAGGTTCCGCTTGCTCGCTTCTATGTTGCACTCTAGTTTATATTTTTGTCTTTGCCCCAGGATCATGGTGGAGTTATGGAGGTTTTTAGCTTAAGGCCTAATTGTTACGCTGGCAATGGTCAGATCTTTGTGGGGTTGCATGAAGTAGTAGAAAAGGGTGTGGCTTTTGTTTCAATTCAGGTGGTGGAATTGTTGTTAGACTTTTCCTTGCACTGGGGAATGTGTTTAGATGAGATATCTCTGATCAAACCTCTTATTAAGTCGAAAAAATAGTTCTCTTTCGATGGTGTTCTGTGCTCGAAACGACCTATAAAATGACATCATAATTTGGAACCACTCTCGGTCTCAGTTGGCTCTCGGGAGCTTTGTTTTCTTCTCTTCAAACGGTTTTGGTTAACAGTAAGTAATGTCAATTCCACGTTTGACAGGTTACCCTGGTAAAGACAGCTTTATGGCTACGGGTACAGCGCCTTTTACGTCTACAAAAGAGACTACCAACTATGCAAGGCTCTGCCGCCTCCTCGTGGATGTTGGATCACAGGTATTGCGGTCCACTTTTGACAATGTACATCCACCAGCGACTCTACACACAGTCTTGGGAAGTACATCTGTGCATTACTCCACATTACAGTCACTGTACAAAGGGAGGAAGAAAGTGCTAAATCCCACACAATGGGGGAAGTTGTATCCAGCTCATTCACCTGTTTCGTCGGCAACCTTCGATATCACACTTTTAACGGTGCTTCTGAGAAATATCTGTGGCCTGAGCCCTCCTGCCACGGGATGGGATCATCTTCCCCCAGCTACAAACAGAAGCATCGCAGATGACATCGCTAAAGTGAAGTATTACAGGAACGCTATATACGGCCATGCCTCTCAGGCTGCTGTGGATGACGTTAGCTTCAGTGCTTACTGGCTGGAAATACGAGAGGCACTGGTGCGGCTGGGTGGGGCTCATTTTCGAGCAGATATCGACATTCTTGAACACGATTGCATGGATCCGGATATCGAAGAGCATTATCGCCAGCTGATGAAACAATGGAAGAAAGATGACGATAGCATCAAGGACAAACTTGAAGAGATTGAAGGTACAGAAAACATTGTGCAGTGCCATATGCACGAGTCAGAAGGTTATCAAATTACATATCAATATTTTATTTTTTCAGACAGCAGGGTGAGACAGCTCTTGATGTATACATTTTTGTTGCAACAAGTCACATTATGTGGAATGTTATACTAGCGTTATGTGTGAAAAATGAAGAATTGAACTGCCTCCCGGTTAGGAACCGCCTCCCGGTTAGCTCAGTTGGTTAGAGCGCCGGATTGTGATGTGCGGGAGGTCGAGGGTTCGAGCCCCGGCCAGACCAATACTCATGGTCTTAAAATAATTAAGGAGAATTTGCTACCTTTCAATAATATCAAGAAATGGATAGATATTTTAGTCTTCTCGCAGGGTTAGGGGTAAGGAGACATGTGGTGGATGTCCTCCCCTGGGGTGGAATGGATAGGAATTATGTCTGCTGAAGATGGGCTGTACTGCTCTTTGCAGATTAGACATTTAGATTTAGAATGTAAAGAGTTATTACGGTGCGTCTGTGTCAGACCTCACACCCTTAAGAAACGCGCTTAGAACCATTGGAGGAAACAAACAAATTGATCCAAATTCCCGTAAGTATGCTGTCTTTTCATTGTTAGCATTGTTGTGTATTCATTGGCATGTAGCAGACTGCTGGAGAGTAATTGTGTGATTTCACTAGTTCGCTACGCTCATGAGTGAGCGTAGCGAACTAGTGAAATAACGAGTTCAAAACTTGGAGGGAAATCCCTTAGCTACAAGCAGCTATGTCTTATTTTATTTCTTTTAATTAACACGACCGAAATTCGAGAACGACCTAGGATTGAGATTGGTGAACTGTTTCATTGGCATCAAATTAAGACCTAAAACTGTAAAATGTGCCCATGAAATTTTGCACAACTCTGGTATATTTCTAGTGTCGCTGGAAAAGGTGAGAACCATTGTGGAGAGAAACTTCAGAGACACGATTGAGAAGATAAAGAATGAAATGAAAACAATCGAGAAGATAGAGTTTGAAATGAAAGAGATAAAAGAAAAGCTTGGTAGTCTGACGGCCTCAGAGGAAAAAAACACCGATCAAGGTTAGTTTGTAGTATGGGCAAAATAAAGCAAAAAATTGGCCATACTGATACCAGACTTTTCGGTTCATATCACATCTCTTGAGCCTGGCGACGGTATTCGCTTGCTGTCAGGCAATTCAGCCTATTTTGGTAATGTACTGATGTAAGACCACAACTATTATTTTTCGTTAATTAGTTAACACAGTCTAGTTAACCAAAATACTTTATTCAAACTTCCTATCAGCTCTCCGACAGAGTTTCTTCGTCAAACATCAATGAAGCAGGACCTTAAGATTCTAGAGCGTTGTCTAAATTCAGACCAAACAATAGAGGAAACGGAAGGATCTCATTGTCTCACTCTTCTTTTGATGAATAAAGTGACTCTCACTCAGACTAAAAATTCCAATGTTATTCTAAACGTCAGAAACCACGGGAGGATCCCTTGAAAAAATTGCAAAGATGGACAGTGAACTGAAAGAGGTGAAGGAAAAGCTTTGTACTTTGACAGCCCCAATGGGAGAAAGCAAGGATGAAGGTGAGTTACAATACAGATAACACTTATTCTGCTTATTGTTAAGTGTTCATTACTTGAAAATTAAGCTCTAGCCAATATGTTTTGGATGTGACATAGCGACCATCCTATCTTAAAGAGGTTTACTTTTTTTAATTTAAACAATTTTTGGAAGAGTCTCTAAGGTCTGCGTTCATTGCCTTCAATGCATTAAGTGTGGTGTGCACTTCACAACTGGCCATCAGAAATTCATAGTAACTGCCTTTGTAAAATTGCTTGTACTGTAATTTTGGGGGTGGGGTTCGGAACCTTCCAACTAAAAAGCAAAGAACTGTCCTTCGCAAGGCATCGGCATAAAAGGATTGTGACTTCTCTATAACTCGTAAAATTTGTCTTAGATCCTACAGGAAAAATCAAAGTTTCGATGAAGGAAACACTTATGAGAATAGAGAACGAAATAAAAGAGATGAAGGAAAAGTTGGATTTCCTGATGGCTTCAGGAGAAGAAGGCAGGGATCGAGGTCAGTCGTCTGTCAGACCGCGAGAGTACAACATCAAACATTGGAGTGGTACCAAGTTGAGTTCGATGTCGGAAACTAACATTATAGGTTCGACTGAATTCATAATCTAATAGCTTTTGATCCTCACCCATTCTGAAAAAACTTTGTAGATCAGGTTTTCCATCATCAAAACTCATACTCGAAAATGTTTGGCAAATCAATTTACTGCTATTGGATAGACTGGGATCTTAATGGTTATCCTCCTGCAAAACTAGAAAACTATTCCATCGATCAAGTAATTTCTTTGACAGTGGTGCCTAGGTCATACAATTGATTTAAATTCAGTTTCTTTCAAATACATTAGAAATATCACATATTTTTTTCCGCATTCTTTAGATTTCTCACCCATTTTGCTTTTTTAAGGAACTTTCGATCCAGTTGAAGTTATCAACGGAATTTGCCAGCTCTACAAGACTCGCGAGGGATGGCTTTCACCGTTTCCATGGTGTGAAGAGTTTCAGTTTTTTCTTGGCAATATTTTTACAAGGCTCAAAGTGGTCAGAAGAAAGAAAACGAGAGGAGAAGTCACCGACATGTTTGTTGACATGTCGTCTATACTGGACCCAAATGAGCAGTGTTCAGCGCCGAGAACAGTGTTGATTGAAGGGGATCCCGGTATGGGAAAAACCACCTACTGCAAAAAGTACGTCTACGACTGGGCCACAAGGAAGCAGGAACCTCAGCGATGCTGCCTAACAACATTCAAAGCAGTGTTGTTGCTGAAATGTCGAGATATCCATTCTGATGTTTGGGAGGCCATTAAAGATCAGCTTCTGCCCCGAGATATCGATGAAAAAGTCAAACAACAGTTCTTTCAGTTTATCCATGAAAATCAGTCCAGCACTTTGTTGATACTAGATGGATTGGATGAGTTGTCTTCCGGAAAGTTGCCAATGTTTTCGGAATTAATTGAAGGAAGGGTACTTCCCAACTGCCGCATAGTTGCAACAGCGAGACACGAAGTTGGAAAAAAGGTGAGAAAAAACTGTGACACGCTGCTCGAGATCGAAGGATTCACTGAGGAACATGTTGACAATTTTGTCATCAAATACTTTAAAGATAGGCTGGGTTTAGCCACGAAGCTCTTGGAACGGACGAGGCGCGATAAAAACCTGAGAGAAATGGCAGCCAATCCTCTAAACACAGCACTTCTTTGCCTTTTATGCGAAGAGTTTGATGGTACACTCCCTGAAAACAAAGCTCAGCTGTACTTGGATATGGTTGAATGTGTTTTGAAAAGATATGAAGAAAAGAGAGGACAATCAAAAGTGAATGCTGATCTGACAAACCTTTACAAACCGCAATTGAATCGCCTCGGGCTGGTAGCTTTGAAGGGTTTACTGAACGACAGATTGGATTTTGATGAAAGCGAATTGGGAAACCATGCAAAAGACTTGACTGCATTTGGATTTCTCTCAATGCAGCCTGGTGGCAGCAAATTGAAACCAAAAGTGCATTATGCTTTCCTTCATAAAAGTTTTCAAGAATGCTTTGCAGCATTCTTTATTTGTTCTCAGATCCAAAGTGAGGAAATCACACCTGAAGAACTAGTTTCCGACGAAAGGTATTTCGGTAAACTTAAACAAGTACTTTTGTTTTTATGCGGAATTTTAGCCTTGCAATGCGATGAACACGTTGTGGCTCTTGTGAACAGTTTAACAAACCAAGTCAACAAATATGAAGGCAACGGTGCAAGCGTTATATTAGAGGTAATTAGCGAAAGTAAAAGAGAAAGAGATTTTTCCTCACAGTTAGCAAAATGTTTTGGATCTGGTTTGAACCTGACCAATTTAGATTTGTCGGGGAATTCTTTTGCTCTTGCCGGTGCTACATCAATTGCTGAGGCAATCAAAGTCAACAAGACTCTGACCAATTTGGATTTGTCTGCGAACGAAATTAGTGATACCGGTGCTACATCAATTGCTGAGGCAATCAAAGTCAACAAGACACTGACCAACTTGAATTTGTCTAAGAATTTTATTGGTGTTGTTGGTGCTACATCTATTGCTGAGGCAGTCGAAGTCAATAAGACTCTGACCAATTTGAATTTATGTGGTAATTTTATTGTTGATGCCGGTGCCACATCTATTGCTAAGGTTTCAAATGCAAGAAGAGTCTTGCCAATTTGGATTTGTTTTGGAATATTAATTTTATTGCTGTTGCCGGTGCTACATCTATTGCTGAGGCAATCAAAGTCAACAAGACTCCTACCGATTTAGATTTGTCTTGGAATTTTATTGGTGCTGCCGGTGCTACATTTATTGCTGAGGCAATCAAAGTCAACAAGACACTGACCAACTTGAATTTGTCTAAGAATTTTATTGGTGTCGTTGGTGCTACATCTATTGCTGAGGCAGTCGAAGTCAATAAGACTCTGGCCAATTTGAATTTATGTGGTAAATTTATTGTTGATGCCGGTGCCACATCTATTGCTAAGGTTTCAAATGCACGAAGAGTCTTGGATTTGTCTTGCAATATTAATTTTATCGCTGTTGCCGGTGCTACATCTATTGCTGAGGCAATCAAAGTCAACAAGACTCCTACCAATTTGGATTTGTCTTGGAATTTTATTGGTGCTGCCGGTGCTACATTTATTGCTGAGGCAATCAAAGTCAACAAGACTCCTACCAATTTGGATTTGTCGTGGAATTTTATTTTTCTTGCCAGCGCTACATGATCATGAGGGGGGCATTGGGGCCTCTTGGAAACCGCAAAACCGGAGAAAAAAACCTCCAAAACCGAAAAACCGACGAAAAAAGGCAGCAAAACCGAATACCGCACGCAAACCTGACAAATCCGCTACGCTTTCACCTTTAAAGGGGTCAAAAAGGAAAAAACTGAAAACCGCATCAGAGTTTACGTGAAAACCGAAAACCGTGACCAAAAGGGAAATGTCTCATCCATTAGCAAGTCGAAAGATTTGAAGTATATTTTAAACTTATAGCGACCACATGACCTGAACGGCAAGGTGCGATGTTTTCGGAATAAATTATTACTCATACTTTCCACGGGTAGGGACGGGTTAACAATACAGTTATAATCAAACTTCGATCTCTGCTAGCGGTCATTCCTTTGCTAATGGCATGGAATAATGACCGTTACCCCTTGTCTGGTATGAATTTTACGAAATGGATCAAAAGCTTGGTTTCATTTCTTGTTTAAACAACTAGTGCTTTACGATTAATGAACTAATCAAATTTGTAAAAGATATATATTTTTTTTAACGGGTTAGCAGAAAGCACTTTTATCTAGCTGTCCAACATTACTCTAATTTGGATCATGACCGAAACATAATCAAACCTTCTTACAAAGCATCTCTCCTTATGAGATAGCTGTTAACGCGATGTCACTTATAAAGTTGCCAGATGATGAAGAAAAAAACAAAAACAAAACACAAACATCCTATTGAATGACTAATGAAAACGGAAAAGCGTAGTCACAACGCAATGGTTATAGCGAAAACGAAAGAGCAAAAATATTCTTAATCAGTCATAGTCATTTCTCTTCCCACAAAGACATAACAATGAGATAATAATTAATAATAATAATAATTGATCAATTTATAGATAGGGAGGGAGGAAGGAGGGGAGGGGAGGGAGAGGAAATCGACTGCTTTCTTTCCGTTGAACTGAGTGTAATTTAATCGAAAATGGTATTGATTCCCTGAATTAACATGCTCTCGAGCTCCTAAGAGATAGCCGCTGCACTCACGGACGGCTGGAGCCGAAGTGTGTAATTAAGTGTTATTTGCTTCCTCACCTCGAAATTTGTGTTAGAAAGTAAAAGTTAAGCAGAAATCAGTGTTCGCAGGTTTCGAAATAGCAACAGCTAAAAGAAATTGGACGATGAAATAGATCATAGTTAATAGAGGGGTCTGGGGGTCTTGTTCTTCAACCTTGACGGATTATATTGATCGAATTCATTTAAGAGCTATTAGAATTATTTACAACCTACCCCATAGCATCCACAGTGATGACATCATGAATTCTCCACACTGAAACTCTATTGTTTCATTTTACATCAGGAGACTTTTAGTTATTACGTACAATATCTATCATGGAAATAGCATCGAGCCTCTAAATGACTTAATAGTGAAATCCGAGACTCCTTATGACTTAAGAAAATCCCTAAAAGTTAAGGTTCATAGACCAAGAACAGAAATGGGAAGATCTTCGTTTAAGCACAGAGCTGCACTATCCTGGAACCTCCTTCCCGAAGACATGAAGAACTGTTCAAACTTAACTTCTTTCAAGAGAAAACTAAGGGAAAATAAGAGAATTCTGAAATCTATCAGTTTTGCTAAAGCTTCCTGCAGCGTTTCCAACAAGTCTGTTGACTTTAAATACTTTTAACATTTACTCCGTATTGTTATTAATATTTATTTCTTTCAATTGTCATTATTTACATACCCATTTTCGGTCTATTCACTAATTAGGTATTTATTAATTGATACTTTAATTGATGCAGGTCCACATCAGGACGTAATGTCTTGCCTATCCCTCAACCTGCCTTATTAAATAAACTATGATGATGATGATGATGATGACGTACTGACAGTGGAGTCTGATGTAAACAGATCCCAGAGACATAAAATGTAGACAATAATACTCACACATCTCGAATTCTTCGGGTGAAAAATGCTTCTCGCAAGTGTAGACTCGATCGTTCTTGATTTGCTCCCTAAAATTGGAGTCAATTACCCGAGTTTTCTTGAGTTTTCCGAGCCAAGATTCGCGCCTTTCGCGATGTTTCGTGTCGTCTGCTTTTGGCAGTTTCCAAATTCCAATTCCTTTGGTCCGCCTCCACGATCCACAGCCAAAGACCGCACAGTTTCGGCCTGGCATGGTATATTATAAAACTATATAGTTAAAACTCCAATAATTATCTCCATGTAATCAAAAATCTACGTAAAGTAATACTTCTTGTCAATGTCTTCCCCATGCGCTCTCTATTCAGCTGGTTGACTGTGCACTCTCGTGGTGACGTCATAGGGCCAAAACGAAAACAAAGAGATACTCCTTTGATGTTCGCTGGGTCTCCTAACCAGTCCCCTCTATTAACTATGAATAGATATAAAGATAAAAACAGATAAAGAAACAGACGACAAAATCAGCTGAAATTCATGCAAACGCCAACTGGAATATAAGAATTGCAGGTCAGTTGGAAAAATGAAGTGTCGCTTAAAATTCCAAGAAAAGACATATTGTTAGTTCACATTTATGTCGCAAACTGGTGGGAAATTATAGTTAATTAGAACCATTCGGTTTTGAAGTATTATTCAAACACGTTATAGAATCAGTTGGAAGTATTCATGAAGTTTTAGATTTCATTTAAGATTTCATTAATTTAAATAGTTTTAGGCTCAATACTTAAAATGAATATCAATGATGCAATTCTTTCTCGATGAGGCCTCTTTTGAGCTACAGACAAAAATGGTCTTTCGTTTGCAAATATGGGCACAGTCTTCGTAAAAATCAGCTGAATAAGTCAGAATATGGCGCGGTAAATATCAGATTGTTAATAATTTATCCAGAGAAGAGAATCAGACATAGTTCCACTACAGTAAGCAGATACGGCTAATTATCATAAATGTGTCAGCCATTCAGCGTGCAGTACAAACTGATACCGAAAGCATCTTGAATTTAGAGCTTCTATATCTTCTATTCAAGCATACTCAGTTTATTTCCACCAGTCTATTTCATGTCAAGCTTTCTCTTTCATAATTAAGGCTCATTTGTTTCAAAATTAGTCCCATTCGCGCGTAATTCGTGTGCGATTTGTATATCAGTAAGATCGCGTATCGTGAGTATTCTTTTTAACTACAATTTAATTTGTTTAGTGTACCGAATTTTCCCGTCGATACCTGCTCAATTTGTTTTCCACGAGTGTATATAGTCCGTTTCAAGTTTTCTCTTTATCCCCGGATCGGAAAACAAGCTTTTGCATTGGGATGACAAATGGCGTGGAATCCGTCGGCCTTAACTAACAACCGTATTGACTTTCTGACTGAATTTGTTTTTTTTTCTCTTTGAATATCAATTGTGTTCAGCGAGATACAAACCCTATGACTAAGATATAACATCGCCAGTGTTGGTACTGACAGGACGAGCCTCGATAGGGTTTCCCTAATCCAAGTATCACCAACACATCTTCTTCATCAGCAACAGCTGGAAGCGCGTCGTTGATGGCAGTGATCAGGAAAATAAATGGCTTCTGACGCCCATCTTCTATTATTTCGCATCTTCGTTGGCTTCGATCGGAGTCAAACAGAGTATTTAAGTTTTTTCTTGTGCATCTGTATATACCAACAGACGGGCACCGAGTGTGTTCGTGAAAGTACTCGCCGTTAAATTCCTCCCTGTTTCCAAACACTTCTTTAATAGTCTGATGACTATATTCTACGAGAATGTCGAACATGCCCACATCGGACAACCTCGTTCCCAGGGCCTTTTCCCTTAGTTGCACATCGGAGCTTCCTGCCGCACCGAGGTAATTTACAAATACATTATCTTGCAGATGAGGATGTGAGATTTGAAGAAGATCGCGGTTTTTTTCGAAAAGGTGTACCTCTCCGATCTGAAGATCGGGATCTTTAGGAAGCCAGGCGGAAGTACTTTTCCTCAACGTAGGCCTTATAAATTTACCCTGCTCCAGATCTAAGCCGATGTAACAAACTCCATTGTTTCTCTTGGCTTTGACGATGATCAACAGCGTCAATGAGTTCTTTGACATTCTAAAGGAGCCAGTCCAGGCCAGCGATCTTTTCAAGGCCATCTAGTCACGATTTTTTACTAGAACCCTTCAGACCGAATCTTCCTTAACTTACTTGCTGATGTGTATCAAGCAAGCAAGCAAGCAAGCAAGCAAGCAAACTTTATTTACACAGGGTAGCCCATTCAGCTCTAAGGCTGGTATCCATAGGGGCCCTGTATTGAAAATAATTTACATCAAATTTCTAGAATAGATATATATGTATATATAATGACTAAGATTTTACAACTACATTAACAGCCTAAAACTACAAAGCTAAAACACAATTAAAACATAACATAGTAAATAAAATATCAAAATTATCAAAATTACGGTAAAAGGAAATGTTTTGCTCGGCGATAGAACGTTTGAATGTTTTCACTCTTCACAATGTTTAAAGGAAGTTTATTAAAAATTTCTGCGCCAGTAAAAAGAAAGGTCCTTCTCCCAAAATTCTGTTTTACTTTTGGTAGGGATAGCCTTGGAAATAAAGCCGGCAGATGACAACATTACAAAGGTCGTCCGTTTGTTACTGAAAACGTACCCATCCCCTCCCCCGGACGAAAAATTCTGAACAGGGAAGATTTCTTCATGGAAGGAGGCCAGCCTGTTCAATTCGTGGTTTTAAAAAGTTTAAAGGGATGAAGACTGCAAAAGCGGTCTATTGAATTCTTAAAACTCCGTTCGCCATACAGGCTTTAGCTTTTCTGCTGATTTGCAAACTATTTTAAATTAATTACTGTACAAAGAAAAGCGGAAACAATATTTCCGGTCTACACCCCACCCCCCGGCTAATTTTATGTTTTGCTGACGGAACCTATTTCCAGTCTTTCCCGGTATTCCGCACAAGCGGAAGTGCCTCGTTGCGTCCGGTTGTTCTCTACTTTCGCTTACAAGGCACGTTTTCGGCGATCTCTGTGCACGAGAGCAGGCTATCTTGTCTTCTTTATCCGCTCGACTTCCTTTCTGAAGAAACCTCAACGACTCCATGACAGACAAAGAGATGTACTTCGCTTTCGGTTCGAACATGAACCCGGACCGTATGCGGTATCGTAAAGCCTTCTTCACCGATCGAGTTGGAGCAAAGTTACTCGACTACAAAATGACTTTCTCTTTTAGGAGACCGGATGGGGGTGGCGCTTGTAATGTTAGACCAGTGAAAGATTCAGTCGTCCATGGAGTATTGTACACTCTTAACGCTGGAGGGTTAGACAAACTGGATGTCTTTGAAAAAGTCTCAGATGGTTGGTATCGTCGAGAACGAGTGACGGTTGAGAATTCTGCTGGAGAAAAAGTGGATGCGACAACATATATCGTAACAGAGCAGTTTTATCAAGAGGGCTTAGTTCCACACAGAGATTACTTAGAACACTGCTTGGCTGGGAGGGATGTTTTGCCAGCGGAATACTACAATTTCCTTGAATCATTTAAGAAAGTCTGCATATAAGGAATAACAACGAGAAACTCCAGAAATTACATTTCAAATTTTGGATCCTAATGGCGTTTGAACTTTTAAAACTTTAAAATTCGTTTTTCGTCGATTGCGAGGGATGTTTTGATGTTAGGCATACGATTTTTGTAGAAATAAAAAAGGCAGGAAAGAAAGAAAATTCTATGTTCCCTGGCTTCCGTCACTGGTGTTGAACACCTTTACGTGTGATGTTAATTATTCATAGTGCTTACGATCGCAATGAAGCAGGTATTTGGGCCGAGTTCAAAGACCAGTGCATAAGTTTTCTAAAACGCATCACATTTTTGCCGTGAGAATTGCATGATATGCAATTTTTTTTCTGTCAAGTTTAGGTAGTCTTTTAAGTGTCACATGACGGGTCAGGAAATTGCCAAGGTCTGACGAATCACACTCACGGCTAAAATAACGTTCAAATAAGCATTATCTAGGGACCTTTCCCTATTTAAAAATACTTACAGTGATGTTTCTTGTCCAAATTATCCTGCAGTAGATCAATCTTACAATTAACTTGAAAACTGTTAAGAATTGTTCCTTGAGACCTTTTATTTCTAGTTTAGGTTCTTTTGATCATCTAGTTCAATGTGAATGGAACCCTTTTGAATGTGCATGGTCAGGTGAAAAAAGACCCTTACCAAAGCATTCTAACTCGCAGGAATGATTAACGTATAACTTCTCCCTATAATGTCCATACATTACCCAGAAAACTGATACTGAGAATACTCAGATGTATCAGGTAGAAGTTATCTTGATCTGCCACAAAATTCTTGTATTTATTTTAAAAGGAAATGTGTAGCAGCTAGAGGGGAGAATTTTCAATCAGATCTTGATAAATAAACTAAACAGCAGAGGAAATGCACAAGAACCTAAATAATCACTCTTTCTTCCTCCAAGAAATATTTTTCTCTGCAAAGGTTTATGAAAGGGTTTGTATAAGGCTGTATATGTAGCCTTTTTAATTTTTTTTTCGTGTTCATGCAGCAGCTAGAGGGGAAATTTTTTGATCAGATCTTGGGAAATAAACTAAGGAGCTGAGAAAAAGCTCAGGAACCTAAATAATCACTCTTTCTTTCTCCAAGAAATATTTTCCTGTTAAAAAAATTGTGAAAGGGTTTATATAAGGCTGTATATGTAGCCTTTTTAATTTTTTTTTTGTTTATGTAGCAGCTAGAGCAGGAATTTTCAATCAGATCTTGAGGAATAAGGTAAAGAGCTGAGGAAATGCTCTCAGGAACTTAAATAATCACTCTTTCATACTCCAAGAAATATTTTTCTGTTTAAAAGTTTCCAATAGGGTTTGTATGAGGCTGTATATGTACCCTTTTTAATTTTTTTTGGTTTGTTTTTGTAGCAGCTATCTTGACGAAAAAACTAAACAACTGAGGAAATGCCCAGGAACCTATATAATCACTCCATCTTTATTGGATTTGGTTTTATTAAGTGGTTTGATATCATTTTTATGGATGGATCATCAACTGCCACAGGATCACACTGATTAGTATACACTAAAACAGTGGATAGCTTTGAAAATTATGTGTGCTTTGATCAGCTATTCAAACTCTGAATGTCCTTTGCTATTCACTTCCAGGCAACACACAGGATTTGCACCAGAAATATTTTACTTGTTGTAGGAATAAATTAGTGGTTGGTGACTCTCTAATACCTCGGTTATAGAGGCTCAGTGTTGCATGTTGTCATATCAATTGTGGGTGTTCACTCCACAAGCACCATGAGCCTATGGATGTGGCACTATAGAAATCCTAATTATTATTATTATTATTATTATTATTATTATTATTATTTTAGACTTCATGTGCCCAAATGTGATTCACTTTTGTCAAAAATTGTAGTCTGATAGGGTACATTACAATCCACACCTTTATCTCCCCAGGGATGGCTAAGCCTACTTGTTACTTTTCAACTTGTGAGTTTAGAGGGACTCTGGGGCCAGAGCTAGCTGCTTGGAAATTGTATTTTCAATCTTTGCCAAGAAATAAGTGTCTGTTTAAAAGTTTCTGAAAGGTTTTGTATATGGCTGTTTATGTAGCCTTTTAATTAATTTTTTTCTTTTTTAGGTTCTCTTTTATTTTTCAAACATACTCCATGCTATGGGAATAAAATGTTTTCCTTGCAAAGGAGGGGAATTTTAAGCTCCCCCCCCCTCCCAGCTCTGTCATCCCTTCTCCCTTACTTCTACCCTTCCAGAAGAGGAGGAAAGGAAATTTTACATTCACATTTTGGGTGGGAAATTAAACACAGAAAAAATAGCGATTATTATTTAATCAAACAAATCAATGTTTCAATGTTCACAATATCTTTCAAGAATGGTGAGATGTACGCCTGGCCAACATTTCTACTCCCATAAAGAAAAAATATATTTCAGCTCACATTTTCCTTTATCACTACCTCCAGTTCTTGAAATGGAACCAATCTTTTCACATCTTTGTCATTTCTAACTATAGTGTTTGGCAATTTTCTAATTTTCTTAATATTGTTAGCCTCGATGCCCAGTTCTTGGCAGAAAATTGTCACAAGAAATCGAAATGTTAGATTACTTTTGTCGAGATCAACTTCTATAAAGTCTTTCTCCTCTGAATCGGCAACTCGCAACTTAACGACAATTTCCTTCTCCGAGTGGGCAGCATAACAATTTGAATAAACCGAAGCGTTTGTATCAGTCGAAGATTCGTGCTTCCACGTGTTTGAAATAGTAGTCTCCTGCTGTCTAAATCTGGGATCCTCTTTCCCAAAAGTGACTTTTTCGGCGTAGAAAAACTCCGGATTTCGAAGATAATTTGGTACGATAGGTAAAGATTCACTGGCTTGGCTTGATTCGGTACCATCGCTTTCTCCAAGCAGTTTTCTAATACCACTGTCATTGGAAAGTTTAGCAGCAGTTTCCCCTTTATATGTGAGCGCTGCCGCATTAACTCCCTCCTGAACGAGATATTTCACAATACTCAAATGTCCTCTTTTCGCCGCCCAATGTAGGGGCGTCCATCCGTTCATCGCGTTCGCTGCATTTATGTTGACTCCTTTCTGGACAAGTGCTTTTACATTAATTTCATCGCCAATACAACACAATTCACGCAGTCTTTCCTCTAGATTTACCTTAGCTTCCATTGCTGTTCTCGCTCGTGTCGAAATAATACAAAATTTTTGATTGGTTCATTAATGTTTTGTCGGAATACAACTGTCCAATCACAAAGTGTGATAGAGGGCTTTTTAGGTTATCCGCTGAGTAGCATGTGCTTGTTCGTGGTCGTGTAAACAACATGGCGGCTCGGAGGCAGAAAGCGGGAACAGTTTCTTCAAGTTTTGAAGCCACCTCCGACTCCACAAGCAGTGTAGATGTTGATCTGTAAGTAAAATTGGATTTTAATTTTTTTTTTATTTATTATTCTCTCGTTTGGCACGCTGATCTTAATCTTCAGCTGTAACCTTTTTAAAGATTGATTTGATCTCAAACATTTTGGGTGTCGATTTCCACCACTGCCTGGACGTCGAGAAAATCAACCCCGTTTCTGTTTCTTCTGAAATGCAAACCGTTTTACGACAGTATTGTA